>NC_092741.1:88083141-88386891 GCF_047496795.1 Chiloscyllium punctatum | reverse complement strand
TAAAACCATAAGTTGAGAAACTTACTTCTTCCTGATCAGGTACTGACCAATTAAGGAACTCTAACTGTCAGATATCCAACAGCTGAAAGTAGGTGTGTACCTGGCAAGGTGCACTTCTACATCCTCAGGGTAAGTCCTTGCCTGTTTGTCCTTATAATGATACAACTTTAAATGATGCTTACAGTCACTTGTGCTGTTTCATCTCCAATACAGTTGACGAGTCCAAGTGTACAAGGCAAATTGTCTTTCTGGGGCATCTACGTGCACCCATTGCAAACAGAGCAGCTAATGGTTGAACTTCATAAACCCGTGAAAATGATAGACAGCGATTGGCAGTGTCTGAACCGAATGGAACTGCAAATGCAGGAAATAAGGAGCGGTATTGTCTCAGTGGTGTGCAACCTCGGGAGCAGTGAAGTGGAGGAAAGATAAATTGGGTCAGGCATGCTCCAGTCAGTCCTGGCAGTGTCTACTCCTATCAGCCCATTGCAAGTGCCCCACTCCATCTGGGAGCTGGGCTGCAGTGTGTCTGGGGATTGCAGTCAGTTAAGGATGATAAAGAGTCTGCCTAACATCACTAGTCCGATTCTGCCCTCTGACAATGGAGAGCCTGGCCAAGTAAAAGCCCTTTGCCTCCAGCATTCCAATACATGCCAGTTACCTCTTTGCATGACATCCAAGAATGGCCTGTTTGGGTTTTACTATGTGGCTGTCAAGGTCCAATATCCTGCTGGTATATGGATGGGACAAAGTGTGTGTGTCCTGACCACGCCTTCTGCCGTTTTGACTGCTCTGTCCAAATGCTGGGCCCAGGGTTTGCTGAGTTACAGAAGGGAGTACAATTAAACACATTGCTAATGCAGTGAGACATTCAAAGGTGTCCAAAGGAAAGGGCAGCACCTACTTATAATGAGGGGGATACTGCTTTCCTCATTCCTGAAGAAGGGCTTGTGCCCGAAACGTCGATTCTCCTGCTCCTTGGATGCTGCCTGACCTGCTGCGCTTTTCCAGCAACACATTTTCAGCTCGGATCTCCAGCATCTGCAGTCCTCATTTTCTCCTGCTTTTACTTCAACCATGTTGCTGTCTACCAGAGAAATGAGCAAATATTAGAGCAATGAATGTGAAGATACATTTATATTTATAAGATTCCCTGCGCATGAGCACATTCTCTCAACATTAGATTGTTCATCCTTTTGCTGCACTGGGTCTTGCTTCTTTCATGCCCACTTGAAGCATAGACATTGTGTGCATGTGTGACATTGGCTCAGGTCAGCTGTGTGTGACAAGAGGGTTCCTCTCACATATTAGAAGGGAAGACAACCTCAGGTAGTTCACAGATTTCCTAATAAACTACTAAATGCCATGGCCACAGCACAGTCTCTGTGACTCCATATCTAATGACCAAGCAATGCAATGTCCAGTCCCTATTTATTTAAACAGATCTTCTTCCCGCCTGACCTTGAAGTTCAAACTATAATGAATTACCAGAAGGTAAGTCCGTTCAGAGTCATCATCAGCTATTAAATATTAAACTTACTCAAAACAGGTTTGACATTTGTAAAGAAAGCTTTTATTTCATGAAACATAACATGGAATTCAAAATATATTGTAAACCTTTCTTCTGTTAAAGATGTATTATTAGCATAGACCAGTAACTCTTTCATACGATAGTGAATGATGCTATTTCATAAACATAAAATCGTTACAGCACAGAAGACCATTCTGCCATTGTGTTCATGTTGGTGCAGTGCAACAGCACTCCAGTTCCATTCCTGTTCCTTCCCCTGCAGGCCTGCAAGTGCTTTTTTTTTTCTTTAGATATTTATCAAATTCCCTTTTGAATGCCATAATTTAATCTGCCTCCATTAACCTTTCAGGAAGTGCATTCCAGATCCTAACTGCACACCATATAAAGCTACACATCACATTGCTTTTAGTTCTTTTACCAGTCTCCTTTAAGCTCTGTCCTCTGGTTCCCCCAATGGCAACAGCATCTCCCTGTCTGCTCTGTCCAGACCTTTCATTATGTAAGTATTTACTGACCGTACTATCATTGTGTCTTGCAGAACCATGCTTTTGCAAAGGTTTCTCAAGAAATAATAAAAATAATTAAGGAAAATAATGGAAATATATTTATGAATTGATACAAACCAAATTTAACAGCCTGTTACTATGTAACTGTTAGTAGGACTCAAAAAGAAACCTTATGGCACAGTTTCGCAGATTTTTGAAGATGTGATTGTCTGAGACAGTGCAGAAAGGATTCACCAGGAGTACTAATTGAGGTATACAAAGTTTTGATAGCATTGATAGGGAGCAACTTTAGTAAAGGGGTCAATGACCAAATTACAATTTTAATGGAAGGAGCAGGAGATTTGAGGGAATTGCCTCAGATTTAACATAATTCTTTATCACCCAGATGGCAGTGTGTATTTGGGAATCACTGCCTAAAAGAGTGGCAGAAGCAGGAACCCTCAAGACTTTTAAGAAGTATTCAGAGGAGCACTTGAAATGCCATAACATACAAGTTTACAGGCCAAGGGACTAGAATAGATAGATGCTTGTTGACTTGCGCAATGGGTCAACTGGCCTTTTCCATGCTGTAGTAACTCTGTGACTCTATGATTCTCTTCAGCTGGCAGATTCTAAGTTACAATTGCAGGTTGGGATTTGTTCATTTTAGTCATTAATAAAACGAAAATTGGAATGATCAGAAAAGAGATGCAGAAGCAGAAATAGCTAATTTAATCACAGAATTGTTACATTCAACTATTCAGGCCATCAAGCTTGCAATGGCTGTTCAACTGAGGATTATTTCCTAGTGTGAAGGTCTTGTTTTTTCCTCACAACCTTGCACATACTTCTATCCAAATACCTTTATTTCAAGCCTAAAAGAAAATCTAGATTCAGAATGACATGCATAGAAATCAATGAAATTTCCAATTGTACAAAAATAATGTGTAAACAAACACAATGAAGAAGATAATGTATAATTGCTTGAAGTAAGGTTGCAAGACTATATATTATCTGTTCTCTATGGTCCGCCTAAAGATAAAATAGATATCAGTCAGACTGCCACAGAACAACGCCCCAGTCTTCACCTCAAAATGTCTTTCATTCATTTTGACTGACAATATCCTGACATATTAGTAGTAGATCAGTGGTGTGTCTGTGGCTCATGGACTATGAGACAATATGCTGCAAATCTGTTACATAATACTACAAGACATAGAAGTTCAGTTTCCATTAAAGCGTAGACAGTGAATTACTGCTGACTATTCATTTAAGAGTTTGACAGTCTTACAGCTGAGTCTGTTGTTTTCACACATGCTCAGTCTGGAAGGCTTCAGTAAATAGTAATTTAGCAACATATTTAACAGGGAGCTCTGACTGGTGTTATGCTCTAGCCCAAGGGGCAGTAAGGCAAATTGTAGCATGTTAATGATGATGTGGCTTGTTAATATCAATAATCAAATTTGAGACTTACTTGTATATATGGCTGAGTTACACAGTACTTTACCAACTGAACAGTCAAGGGACTTCTTTCAAATGGTCTGACCAATGTTTAGAGCTGAAAACTAAAGCCTATGAATTGTTCATATGCATTTGTAAAGCCACAAGGTCGAAATCGAGCTTTGATTTATGTTTGTAATTGACTCTTTTTGCCTAATACTGCTGAGTAATAAAAGTATTATTCATGTAAATCAATTATAATTGTCAATTATTTTATCTTAATGTTCTACTGTTGAAAATGTCATTTTGTTTGTGGTGTTTGATTTGGTAAAGTCCAATAGCAGATTTTAAAAAATAAGGCTGCAACATAGACCATCTCTTTAATTTAATTGTAACAAACTGTAATAGCTAAAATCACTTGTCTTAAAATTATTTTCATATACTGGGTCATAGAATCATACATGGAAACAGACCCTTTGGTCCAACTCGTCCATGCCGGCTAGATATTCCAACTTTATCTAGTCCACCTGCCAGCACCCAGTCCATATCCCTCAAAAGGTGGATACATCCTCAGGACCTGATCAGGTGTACATAAGAACTCTGTGGGAAGCTAGAGAAGTGATTGCTGGGCCTCTTGCTGAGATATTTATATCATCGATAGTCGCAGGTGAGGTGCCGGAAGACTGGAGGTTGGCAAATGTGGTGCCACTGTTTAAGAAGGGTGGTAAGAAGGGCAGAAGCCAGAGAACTATAGACCGGTGAGCCTGCCTGACCTCAGTGGTGGGCAAATTGTTGGAAGGAATCCTGAGGGACAGGATGTACATGTATATGGAAAGGCAAGGATTGATTAGGGATAGTCAACATGGCTTTGTGCGTGGGAAATCATGTCTCACAAACTTGATTGAGTTTTTTGAAGAAGTAACAAAGAAGATTGATGAGGGCAGAGCAGTAGATGTGATCTATATGGATTTCAGTAAGGCATTCGACAAGGTTCCCATGGAGACTGATTAGCAAGGTTAGATCTCATGGAATACAGGGAGAACAAGCCATTTGGATACAGAACTGGCTCAAAGGTAGAAGACAGCGGGTGGTGGTGGAGAGATGTTTTTCAGACTGGAGGCCTGTGACCAGTAGAGTGCCACAAGGATCGGTGCTGGGCCCTCAACTTTTTGTCATTTACATAAATGATTTGGATGCGAGCATAAGAGGTACAGTTAGTAAGTTTGCAGATGACACCAAAATTGGAGATGTAGTGGACAGCGAAGAGGGTTACCTCAGATTAAAACTGGATCTGAACCAAATGGGCCAATGGGCTGAGAAGTGGCAGATGGAGTTTAATTCAGATAAATGTGAGGTGCTGCATTTTGGGAAAACAAATCTTAGCAGGACTTATACACTTAATGGTAAGGTTCTAGGGAGTGTTGCTGAACAAAGAGACCTTGGAATGCAGGTTCATAGCTCCTTGAAAGTGGAGTCGCAGGTAGATAGGATAGTGAAGAAGGCGTTTGGTATGCTATCCTTTATTGGTCAGAGTATTGAGTACAGGAGTTGGGAGGTCATGTTGCAGCTGTACAAGACATTGGCTAGGCCTCTGTTGGTATATTGCATGCAATTCTGGTCTCCTTCCTATCGGAATGATGTTGTGAAACTTGAAAGGGTTCAGAAAAGATTTACAAGGATGTTGCCAGGGTTGGAGGATTTGAGCTATAGGGAGAGGCTGAACAGGCTGGGGCTGTTTTCCCTGGAGCGTTGGAGGCTGAGGGGTGACCTTATAGAGGTTTACAAAATTATGAGGGGCATGGATAGGATAAATAGATAAAGTCTTTTCCCTGGGATTGGGGAGTCCAGAACTAGAGAGCATAAGTTTAGGGTGAGAGGGGAAAGATATAAAAGAGACCTAAGGTGCAGCTTTTTCACACAGAGGGTCGTGCGTGTATGGAATGAGCTGCCAGAGGAAGTGGTGGAGGCTGGTACAATTGCAACATTTAAGAGGCATTTGGATGGGTATATGAATAGGAAGGGTTTGGAGGGATATGGGCTGGGAGCTAGCAGGTGGGACTAGGTTGGGTTGGGATATCTGGTCAGCATGGACAGGTTGGACCGAAGGGTCTGTTTCCATGCTGTACATCTCTATAACTCTATAAATCCCTCCTATTCATATACCCATCCAGATGCCTTTTAAATGTTGTAATTGCACCAGCCTCCACCACTTCCCTCTGGCAAGCTCATTCCACACACCACCCTATGCATAAAAAGTTGCCTCTGCAATCCCTTTTAACTCTTTTCCATCTCACCTTAAACCTATGCCCTCTAGTTTTAGACTGACATTAGCTGGATAACCCTGTAATCCTTTGCTGAAGTATTCTGGCAAACTGCTTAAAAGGTAGTGAAGTGCCCAAGTGAATTCCTAGGAATTTGATAGTATGGGCCACCTGGAATGTGGAATCATTAAAAGAAATAATAAAGTCACTGAGCTGAGACATGGGAATTTCGTGGCCCAATGGTAAAAGCAATTTATATCTGCTGATAGGGCGAGATTAGCACTAACAGAGCTGCAATTACCTCCCTCCCACACCCCTGCCAGTGCTTACACGAGAGAGTCACCACTTAAGGCATAAATCTAGGGATGGTCTGCAGTTTATTGTCAGGTTTATGGTGACATGATAATATATTTGTATCAAATTCCTGTATCCATAATTGTAGCAAATGCATTCACATTAAAATAAACAGCTCCAGATCGACATGAAAATAGTGTGTGAAGGATTTGCAAACAGATGCCCTAATTCATTCTGTTTGTTAATATTATTGTTTTCACCTTTGTCTCTTGTACTCGTAATATTTACAATTGTCAGTGATACAAACCCTCAACTTTAATGGATAGAAAAGCTGTGACTTGGGGCGAATTAATGAATGCCAGATACTAAAGAGAGATGTGCATGTTTACCACTCAAAAAGCCTCTACTTCTTAACCACCCTTCTTGCATGGTGACCTCAGGTTAAAGTCACTACCAGTAATTTTTCTCTAATGAGAGAGCAGGCCCTGTTCCTCTGGGACTTTATGATTTTTAAGAATAGGAGTAATTTCCTTAGAAAAGTTTATCTGGCCTCTGAGCATCTCCTTTCATTGCAGAGTTAGAGTGTTCTGGCTGTCCCGAGACACACAGGGACTGAGTGAGAGGAGTTACAGGTTTGCAGAGATCCTGAGGCAGAAGGATGCACCATGGTCACAGTGGGCAAGGGGGATGAGGAAACAACAAATGCGTTGGATGTGGTATGTGATTGCCAAGGAAGTTACAGCCAGGAGCATTGGTCCGTACAAAGCTCCAGTGCCACAAAAACTTTAAGAATTGAAATTGAGTGATCAAGGAATTATTCCAATTCACAAATATGTTTCTTAATAATTGCACAGTGTTAGCATCACTACCAGGACACATCGTACCCTACATCTAATTACACACTGACAGCCACACAATCCATGTTAATGCACATTTCAAATGCATTATTGATGTTCCAGATGCATTTTAAGGATAAAGTGCTGTATAAAAAGAGGCCATTTGGCCATCATGTTTGCACAAGCTAAAGAATAGCTATTTAAACTAATCTCACCTTCAGCACTTTGTCCGGGGCTTGTTGGTTACAATATTTATGGTCCTTATCAGAATATTTTTGAGACAAGACCATACAATGTAGGAGAAGTAGACCATTCAGCCCATTAAGTCTGCTCCACCATTCAATGAGGTCATCAACTCCACTTCCTTGTGTTTTCCCTATAACCTTTGATTCCCTTACTAATTAAAATCTATTTCAGTCTTGAACCAACCCAATCTCTCAGCCCTTTGAGCTTGCAATATGATGATGGCTGAAAATCCAGCTGAGCACCCTGTTCCTATTTTCTCCCTATGTCTAACTCTTTGAAAACATTAAATGTTTTGGCTTGAAGTGTTTTCTGTGCAGAGAATTTCACTGGCTCACCACTCTCTGGATGAAGAAATTTCTCCCCCCTTTCAGTCCACAGTGACCTGTCCTATATCCTTAGACTGACCACTGATTTTGGATTCCCCAGTCATTAAGAACATCCTCCTGTGTTTACCCTGTCTTGTCCAGACAGGAGTTTGCAGTATTCCAGGTGTGCCTGACATATGCTTGCATAATTTCAGCAAGACCATGTTAGTTTTATACCCAATTCCCCTTGAAGCAATGTCCAACAAGCCATTTGTCTTCCTTTATAATAGTCAACATGGCTTTGTGCGTGGGAAATCATGTCTCACAAACTTGATTGAGTTTTTTGAAGAAGTAACAAAGAAGGTTGATGAGGGCAGAGTAGTAGATGTGATCTATATGGACTTCAGTAAGGCATTCGACAAGGTTCCCCATGGGAGACTGATTAGCAAGGTTAGATCTCATGGAATAAAGGGAGAACTAGCCATTTGGATACAGAACTGGCTCAAAGGTAGAAAATAGAGGGTGGTGGTGGAGGGTTGTTTTTCAGACTGGAGGCCTGTGACCAGTAGACTGCCACAAGGATCGGTGCTGGGGCCTCTACCTTTTTTCATTTACATAAATGGTTTGGATGCGAGCATAAGAGGTACAGTTAGTAAATTTGCAGATGACACCAAAATTGGAGGTGTAGTGGACAATGAAGAGGGTTACCTCAAATTAAAACAGGATCTGGACCAGATGGGCCAACGGGCTGGGAAGTGGCAGATGGAGTTTAATTCAGATAAATGCGAGGTGCTGCATTTTGGGAAAACAAATCTTAGCAGGACTTATACACTTAATGGTAAGGTCCTAGGGAGTGTTGCTAAACAAAGAGACCTTGGAATGCAGGTTCATAGCTCCTTGAAAGTGGAGTCGCAGGTAGATAGGATAGTGAAGAAGGCGTTTGGTATGCTTTCCTTTATTGGTCAGAGTATTGAGTACAGGAGTTGGGAGGTCATGTTGCGGCTGTACAAGACATTGGCTAGGCCTCTGTTGGTATATTGCATGCAATTCTGGTCTCCTTCCTATCGGAATGATGTTGTGAAACTTGAAAGGGTTCAGAAAAGATTTACAAGGATGTTGCCAGGGTTGGAGGATTTGAGCTATAGGGAGAGGCTGAACAGGCTGGGGCTGTTTTCCCTGGAGTGTTGGAGGCTGAGGGGTGACCTTATAGAGGTTTACAAAATTATGAGGGGCATGGATAGGATAAATAGACAAAGTCTTTTCCCTGGGATCAGAGAGTCCCGGATTAGAGGGCATAAGTTTAGGGTGAGAGGGTAAAGATATAAAAGAGACCTAAGGGGCAACTTTTCCACACACAGGGTGTTGTGTATATGGAATGAGCTGCCAGAGGAAGTGGTGGAGGCTGGTACAATTGCAAAATTTAAGAGGCATTTGGATGGGTATATGAATAGGAAGGGTTTGGAGGGATATGGGCTGGGTGCTAGCAGGTGGGACTAGATTGGGTTAGGATATCTGGTCAGCTTGGACAGGTTGGACCGAAGGGTCTGTTTCCATGCTGTATAGCTCTATGACTCTATGACTCTATATGTAGAAACATAGAAATAAGAGCAGGATTAGGCCATTGGTCCTTTGAGCCTGCTGTGTCATTCATTATAATCATGGCTGATCATCCAAAGCAAAAGCCTAATCTCACTTTCTTCCATATGCTATGATGCCTTGAGCCACATGTGCAAAATCCAACTCCTTGCAATCATATAATGTTTGGCCTCAGTTGCTTCTGTTGTGGCAATTTCCACACGCTCACCATTCTCTGTGTGAAGAAATTTCTCTGGTGAACTTGCATGCTATCTTTTTGTGACTTATGGAAGAGGATTCCTAAATTGTTCCATGTTATAGCTTTCTGTAATATTTCTCCATTTAAATAATATTCTTATCCTTCCTTCCTGCCAAATGTATAACTTCACCTTTTCCCAACATTTTATTCTATCCGCAGCGTTTTTTTTCCACTTGCTTAACCTTTCTATATTCCTTTCCAGATTCTTCACCACCCGCCTTCCACCTATTTTTGTGTCATCAGCAAACTTAGCTAAAGCACATCAACTTTCCTCATCCATTAGGTAATATATTATGTAAAAAAACTGTCGCCATAGCACTAATCCCTCTGGCACTCAACTAGTTACAGGCTGTCATACTGAAAATGCCCCTGTTATCCCAACTTTGTCTTCTATCCATTAACCAATCCTTTACCCATGCAAATATGCAACCTTCAACACCATGGGGCCTTATCTTATTATGTATCCTAATGTGTGGTGTCTAATCAAATACCTTCAGAAAATCCAAATATATTGCACCTACTGATTCTCATTTTATCTATTCTGCTTATTACATCTTCAAAGAATTCTAATAAAGTTGTTTGGCATGATTTTATGTGTTTGAACCCATACTTATATTCTGTTTGATTGTATTATGTACTTCTAAATGCCCTGCTACTACATTTTTGAAAATTGAGTCCAACTTTTTCCTAAGCTATCTGGCTAAGCTGTCTATAGTCATCTGCTTTGTGTCACATTTCTTTTTTAAATGGAGGTGTTACATGAGCAGTTTTCTGTGGGACATTTTTTCCAGAATCTAACCATTCTTGGAAAATTACTACCAGTGCATTCACTATTTCTGTTTGTGCTTCTGTTAATGTCTCAGAATGTATCCAACTGGATCCAGGGGACTATTGGTATAAAGTTCTATTGGTTTTCCCAGCAATTTTTCCCTCTAATGGAACAGCTTGCCTGGGTGTGTGGCATATTCTGGAGCACATCCAACCCCAGAATGTTTTCAGGACCCTTGGCAGTATCTAATGCCTAGGTCAATTTTTTGATACCACGTGGAGTGAATTGAATTAACTGAAGATTGGCATCAGTGGTGCTGAAGACCTCAGGAGGAAGCTGAGATGGATAATTCACATGACACTTCTGGCTGAAGATGGTCACAAATGCTTCAGCTTTGTATTTTGCACTATTGTATTGGGCTCTTCCAGCATTGTGGATGGAGATATTTGTGAAACCTCCTCCTTTTATGGGTTGTTTAATTGTTCAATACCATTCATGACAGGATATGTCAGGACTGCAGATCATAGATCTGACCCATACTGCCTCCATTGTTTGGCAAATAAACATGTCCTGATGAAGGGTTTTTGCCTGAAACATTAATTTTCCTGCTCCTCGGATGCTGCCTGACCTGCTGTGCTTTTCCAGCACCACTCTGATCTAAACTCTGGTTTCCAGCATCTGCAGTCCTCACTTTTGCCCATATAAACATGTCTCATGCTGTTCCTGTACTCTTCATCGAACCAGGGTTGATCTCCTAGCTTGATGGTAATGGTAGAGTAGGGGGTATGCTAAGCCACAAAATTTGTAGATTGTGTTTCCGTACAATTTTGCTGATGCCCCATGGTGCCTTCTGGATGCTCGGTCTTGAGTTGCTAGATTTGTTTGAAAACTGCCTCATTCAGCAGAATGGTAGAGCTACACAACAAAATGAAGGGTATCTTCAGCATGAAGATAGGGTTGACTCCACAAGGATTTTGCAGTGGTTAGTTGCAATAAATATCTGTGGATTGTTCTATTTCTCAATATCCCCATCCAACGTTCTAGGAAATGACAAACATTGCTGTATTAGGTAAACCACCCTGTTGGAGGCAAACACACCATCAACCAGAAGTGAGTGCAACATTTAAACTGCAATCTGACAGAAATACTGTAACTGCAGCCCCACAGCCTCAGACACACCTCTAGTGTTTACCTAATACTGCAGTGCTAATATTACACTTAAAATGTTAGACATTTACCAATGTTCAAACTGTCTTCCCTTTTGTATCCTAATTCTTCTCATTTTCTATTATTTTAACTTTATTTCAGCAGCGTAAACACTGATGTGTGTCACTGGAATGCTGGCAAAAGGGAAGTGTGGGAATTCCTTGAACCAGGATTTGATGAAACCCCAACAGGAACAGTTTAAGACAGTCTATGATCGTACTGAGGCGCAACCAACCCAGATACAGAGCGTCTGCAGGAGCTGTCTTTCACTTCATATTTCAGAAAGCTTTGGATAAAACTTTACATAAGAAGAGTTTAAAGAAAGTCACGGCAATTTGAACTGAAGACTGATTTGGATACAGAAAGATGGTGACAGTAAATGAAAAAGTATTTTATATGGCAGTGACCCTATCAGCTCAGTTCCATATCCACTCAATATGTTGTTATTCCTCTGTTTCTGCGTGGGTTCCATTCCTGAGAAACCCCCGCAAATAATCAAATTCATGAGTGCAGAGCTCATTTAAAAGTAAATTAAAAATAAGTTAAAAATTGTGCAAAGTTGAATTTTGCTGTTATTTATTTTTTGGTACAGATAGGCGAATTCGCAATTCCTGATTCTGCGGATACAGAGGATTTGTTGTAGCATTTACAAACAACATAGAGTCTTACTGATGTCCAGAATAAGAAAAAGTAGTTCTCAAAAAACTCTTTTTTTCATTTGCAGACCACACAAGATTAACTGTGTCATGGGCCAGAAACCTCCTCCAGAGATCTCCCAACTGAATATAGAAACTATGGATAGACCTCTAAAGAGGTTTCCATTGATTTTCTGCTAAAGTTTCACTCACACATTGGTATAGCCCTCAAGGCAATTTCTTCTGATGGGCTCTACCTAACCTGCAGACTCTGTTGTGGGAACTCAATGAGCCACAGGTCAATGTTCACAGTGATAAACCTCTGTGAAAATTTTCCTGGCTTTTAGAATAATCAGCCAAACTCCGGGGTACTAATCCATGTTTATAGGCCACATTTATAATTGTGAGAGGTTGCATTCCACAGGTGACTCACTTCTGGTCCTAGCAGTGCATGAACCTATGAACCAATGAGAGGCAGGTTTATTAAACCACATGGATCTGTTTTTCATGCTGCCAATTTAAAGGTCAGCTTGGTAGGTTGCAGGAAACGTCACAAGCTTGTCTCCATTTTCAATGGAATGACAGGGCGGAAAACCAGGTAGACACAGTTTATTAAAAATAACTGCCAGGGAGATCAGGTTGCATCTCCACCTGAGGTTGTAACACTGGAAAACTCAAAGGATTACCATTAATAGGGATAAACATTTCTCAACAAAGCAAACATATAAAAAGCCTTGAAGCCAAAATTTTTGTTATAGCTTGCCCCATTCTCCATAGTTACCCCATTTACTGCGAAACAACACTGAAGCCCTCCTTTGCAATGATTGATTTTATTTTCATAATGTGCAAATGATAATGTGATCACTTTTATAATGTGACAGATATGAATGTTTACTTTCCAGAGTCCCAAGAGTTTTATGTTGAACATAATGATACAAGTTTGCCAGAGTTTTCTAAAGAAAGCAATCTGCTTAAATAAGATGGTGTTGAACTTAGATTTTCTGCAGGGAAATGCCTCGCTGATCATCTAATTAAGATGTAAGTACACTGCCGAAACCATAGTACCCTCAAGAACACAGAAAGCAAAACAGAATGTATTGGATGAGTGATGATATTACATTAGTGAAGCCCCTTCTTGCCAGAGGGACTAGGGTGTTGCTGCAGCACAATGCCACAGCTCAATTATCTCAGTATCAATTTGAGAAACAGTCACACCATGCATTTGTCTCAGTTCCATAATGCCAATATACACCTACTTCCTCTGAGTGGATAAATTAAATGCCTGCCCATAACAATATATTTCAGAAGTAGTAAAAACTCAACTCAATGTAACTGTTGTATCTTTCACATTTTGGATCTTTGCAGAAATGATCAGTGTTGCAGGTTTTATACACGGTGCATTAAAATGCCTATCCCATAATGACAGCTCAGGTTTTGAGCTGTTTCTGCAGCTTTATTTCCTATTCCCTGAGTCCACACTCAGGCATAATCAATCAAGAACACTGAGCATCAGTCACAAACAGACTTACATAATCAACAGAATATTTGATTAACTACTTCTTTCCAACCTTGTCAAACTAAAAATCTTATTTAAAATTCAAACATCCTAACCATAAACATCTACACTTTGAGTAATATTGTTGAGCTTATCTTATTGGTTTTCCCTGGAGGAATGATCTTTGAGATGTGAAGATCTCCAGTGACCATGTTGAGATCCTTGAATTTGTGATTGTGATTCTGCGTGATCAACTTGATAAAACACGTGATCAACATCAGATTCATTCATCAGAAAAAGAGATGTATCTTCATGATCTCTGTCTTCATTGCCACTTTGTTGTATATTTTAAAACTTTGATACATATATAGATAATATCAATTTCTATGTATGTAACAAGTTTACATTAACAGTGTTTTAAAGTATCTATATCATGCTTGGAGCTGTTTCAATATTTTGTATGCCAATCTCCATATCCATGTTTAACTAGTCAAGACCAGTGACCATCAGCAGCGTCAACAGATTCATATGATCAAAATCAAAATCATTTAATACTTTCGGAATTCCTATTATAACTTATTCTTTTCCCTGACTTCAAAGCTCTTGCATACTTTTCCTCCCCCCATCTTCTTCTTTCTTCTTATCTCTTCTAAACAGTAAAACCCAATATGGAGTTTCGATTGTGAGGCTGGCAGCTAGAGTTCACTCGGCGAAAGTGAGGACTGCAGATGCTGGAGATTAGAGTCAAGATTAGAGTGGTGCTGGAAAAGCACAGCAGGTCAGGCAGCATCTGAGGAGCAGGAAAATCAACCTTTCGGGCAGGAGCCTTTCATCAGGAATGAGTTAGAGCTAGAGTTCACTAGGTAAAAACAATGACTGCAGATGCTGGAAACCAGATTCTGGATTAGTGGTGCTGGAAGAGCACAGCAGTTCAGGCAGCATCCGAGGAGCAGTAAAATCGACGTTTTGGGCAAAAGCCCTTCATCAGGAATAAAAAAAAGAGTTCACTGTCCAGTGTGAAGACAGGCAGGTTACACTGCACAGGCTTCAATGAACTCCTTTCTACATTGGGTGCTCTGACCCCATGTCTGCATCTGATGGGTGTTACCCACCGTTCTTCCCCTTTGATCTCTCCATCAAGAGCTCCACTCTCTCAGGCCTCAATTCCTCTCTCTGCAGTGAGATCTCCCTGGATGGCCCTGGACTCTGGAACTTAGGATAGGGACGGTGGCTCAGTGGTTAACACTGCTGCCCCACAGTACCAGACACCCGTGTTCGATTCCAGCCTCGGACGACTGTGTGGAGTTTGCACGTTATCCCCATGTCTGCAAGGGTTTCCGCTGGGGGCTCCAGTTCCCTCTCACAGTCCAAAGATGTGCAAGTTAGGTGGTTTGGCCCTGTTAAATTGCCCCATAGTGTTCAGGGATGTGTGGGTTAGGTGCATTAGGCATGGGAAATGCAGAGTTATAGGGTAGGGAGATGCGTCTGGGCGGGATGCTCTTCAGAGGGTTAGTGTGGACTTGGGCTGAATGACCTGTTTCCATACTGCATAGATTTTAAAAAAAAGACTTGTGATATTGGGATTGCTTGCAGTCTCAGCATTGGCCATTACTGACACTGCCAGGAATATGACCATTACCTGAGGTGGGCTTCCTAGCATCAAGCATTAACTGACTGTGGAATGATGGAATTGATGAGGATAAATATCCTGCTGGAAAATCTGCCTTCCAAACAATTCTGAAGGAATTCTGAAGGCTTCAAAAAGGAAGCCACACAGCCCATTATGCTAATGATAGATTCTCGAAAGAGCTGTGCTGCTTATTCCCATGTTGCATCATTTTCCCTACAACCCCATCAGTTCCCCACCTTCAAGGACCTGTCCAGATCTGTTTTAAAATGATTTTATTGGAATCAACTTCCCCACCTTTTTAGGTAGAGCATTCCAAAGGCTGGCAATTCTCTCAGTGATTTTTTAAAATCTGCTTTATAAATATTTTATGATTTTTAAAAAAATAACATTTATGATGTTTGAGTATTGATTGATCCACCTGTGAGAGGAGTTTTTTTCTCTGTCTGTTCTAAAATCTCTCATCATTTTGAAAACTTCTGTTGGATCACTTCTAACCCTTCTCTATTCCAAAGGTATCTGACCTAATGTTTCTGACCTCTTCTCATAACTGAAGACTCTCATGTAACATGTTTATAAATGTCCTCTGTATCCTGTGTCTGGCCTTTTGTATTTCCTGAAATGAGGTGCACAAAATTGTCCACATTATTCTAGCTGAGGCCTAACCAGTGATTTATAAATTTCTAGCATGAGGTCTTTGTTTTTGTATTTGGTGCCAATGTTTATAAACTAACGTAACTGATATGCTTTTTTAAGCCACTTTATCAACTTCACTGTCACCTTTAAGAATTTGTGCTTATAGACACAAGGTCTCTCTGCTTATCTATACACTTTTATCTATACACTTTAAAATTCTTGAATTCTCAAATAAAAATGTCACTATGCACGAGGTGTTTTTTTTAAGGCTAACTATAAAGACTTCTCTGGAATGGTGGCACTGTAAAGGTTAATGAATTTTTTTTTAAAAGTCTATGAGGGGACTCTCAGAAGTGATACCGGCTATTTGGTTTCAATCACACACAAGGAATTGTGTTGCTAACAGTGTTTGATCAGGAGCTGAAGTACTAGCCTTGTTGCAGTTGCCACCCGTGCGCAGAAATGTTCCTTTTAGTATTCCCAGGGTTAGACCTACACCACACTTTAATGAAGAAGTTGATTGAGTGATGGGGGCATCCTGTGCTGCTGATTTTCTTATCTAACTGCACCTTCCTGTGAGACGTGGCTGCCTAGATCTCAACAGCTGTTGCTGCATGTGAGAGACTCGTCTATCAATTAATGCCATATTTCTTCCATCTCTGTTCACACACCCATTGGCAGTAACAAATATGCATGTCTGTCAGTAGCTCTGTAATGAGACCCCAGTTACTCAGTCACTTAATCCTGCCTCTTCAGGAAGAAGGAATGTACTGCATGAGGGGCAAACCTAATTGACCATTAGTTCTCATGACTGCCCTAGTCAGTGAGCATATCAGCAGGATATTCTAGAAGCCCTGTTTAATCTCATGACAGTTTGTTTATGCTGCAAGATCACATCAGAAGAAGTGGTTAGCAATATTTTTACATTGTTCCATAAATACACCATCAGCTGAAAAAGTTGTCAGACGTATTTGACAAAATTAAAGAAATAAATGTGACTTTATTAGCCAAGAGTGATCCAGATAAAATAGTGAAGGGAAATTAAAAGTGCTTAACACAATAAGTTTTCTTTGTAAGAACGAATACAATTGTACCTGTCCCATGATACGCTGGTCAATTATTAAATTATTCAACAACTAATTAAATCATTATCCTGAAGTGTGATGTGGAAAATATATTTGCCTCTGTACGTGTTACAAGTTGTGTCAGTTATAATAAGCCTCGAGAGAAAAGTTCTTTATCACATTTCACAGCTACGTATTATTTGTAATTCATGTATCATGTTTCTAGTTGTGAGAAATTAATGAAAATTTATTGTAAATGTAATATAGAGTCATTTTTACGACATAGTAGGTGGCCATTTAGCCCCTGCCAGCATATCTGGTGATGTCTGTTCCCACAAATGTGGTTGATAGTGAGTACATTGTGGTAACGTTTTAGTCATAGAATCATAGAATGGTTAGAGCACAGATGAAGGCATTCAGGTTGTCATGCTGCCAGCTGTCTTCAAGAACAGCTCAGTTGTTCCAATCATCCATTATATCTATTGGTAGTGATAATAAACTGTACTATTCCATATATAAGGAGGTGGTGTCTATTTAGTTTACTATCAAGACAACACGTTGATTAATGTTATTTCTCAACAAGCTGAGGTGGTTCATCCGATGTTTGTGATGCAGGGCAATGCCAATAGGGTGGGTTCAATTCCTGTATTAGCTGAGGTTACCATGAAGGACTCTCATTCTCAACATCTCCCCTTGCCTGAGGTATGGTGATCTTTAGATTAAACTACCACCAGTCATCTCTGTCTAACAAGAGAGCAGCCCTATGATTTGGTAAGACCGTAGTGACTTGCATCTGTTTTTTAAAAGTGAAATGATTTGTGTGAATTGCTCATACAGGGAGACCTCCGTATCTGTGGAATAATTTTCCTTGGTTTCAGTTACCCGCAGTTTACCTGCAGCTGGAACATATTATAGGGAATGTTGCAGAACCAGGGGGCTGCTGGGAAGATATGTTTCCCATTTAATTGAGTGGGAAGTCTCCTATCCCCATTTTGGGCTTCCGCAGTAGGTCCTGGAGATTATCCCCACGGGTACGGGTGTGTGGCGGGGGGCGGGCACTGTACTTTGTTTTGGAATCCCTTAAATGTGGTCCTTAGTTTCAATAAAGGTTGAAAACTTAATGGATCAAAGACATGATCCTTTTCTCCTTTTATAGACTTTTGCAGTCACTTTCCCCTCACCTAATGAACTTGAACAATGAACAGTTCTCACAAGATAACTAGTAAGTATCCCTCAACAAGCATCAGAAACTGAAACCATGATGACAACAATAACTACACTTCAAATATCATCTTTTATAACACTTTCAAATGTTTCCAAGAACTCTGTTGAAGTTGACTATAAAAGGAATTATTCCTGTCTTGCACCTTTATGACGTGCTTCACAAGGCACTGAAATATGAAGCTTGGATGTACTCAATTCGAATGGACTTTCCCTGCATAAATAGTACAATCAATTACCATCTAGGCATATATATGAAAATGTGACTGGGCCAAATATACAGCACCTTTGAAATTGCAGAACTCCCACAGTAATATCCTGAACTTCCAGCCTAAAGTATACACTCAGTTATTTCAGAATTGGGTTGAATCCATGAGTTTCTGAATTAGAGGAAAGGCTGCTCAGTCACTGAGTCAAACTCAACATATGTTTCTTTGCTATTCAGATTCTGCTCAAAGCTGAGCATTCTCATGGGTTGCTTTATTACTGGAGTAATGAATGGAGCACGTGGGACAGTAGTGAATACCCCAATAACTGAACTTATGATAATAAAGTTGTTACTTGATAGCTCTATGGATGACCAGCCAAAAGAAGACTAGAACAGGGGAGAGGCTGGTTAATCTGTGATAAGTGGATTATCTCCTGATCTTGCAAAGCCTATCCACCTGCACAAAGCTTAAGACAAAAATGCAGTGAAATCCTTAGCACTCACTTTGATTGGGTGTAACTCGAACAACATTCAAGAGGCTCATCATCTTCCACGACAGAGCTGATGATTTAATCAAAGCCTTTGTAATGAGACTATTTGGGCAGAATTCAATGCAACCATATAAAATGGGATTCGGTGAAAGGAGCCATAGAATTGTACAGGCATAGATGGGTCAGAATGTCAATGGGGATAACTGGTATTGGAGTGAAATAGTTGAAGGGAGGCGGTAAGATGGTGAATCAGGCAGAAAGCAGTCGGCCAGTTGTGATTGTTAAGGATACATTTATGAGACATTTGCTGCTGAATGTAATTAAATGCACCTTTTGGGATTAACAAATAGTAAGTGATAATCTGAGGATGTCACATCCCCAACCAATGAAAGCTAGCAGTGTTGAAGCGAGATTTCCCTGTGATGTCTGAGATCATTTAGACTGAGGGACTGAGGTCAGAGGCTGAGGTTACAGGTTAAGGAACATATATTGGCACTTTAAATCCATGGACAACAGCTAATGAAAGAGTTTCAATCAGACCAATGCTGATCACAGCCTAATGTTGTTGACAACATGAACATTGCAGAAGCTATACTGAGGGCTGGGTGTGCTGACTCCAGAAACACCACTAATAGAGAGGTTAGCAATCAAAGGAGTCATCCCCATCACATAATTTGACAATTCATCATGTAGCTATTCAAGCAACCCCTTCCAATCTGCCAGTGGGAGCCCTATGGTATGGATTAAATTTCTCCCAATTTCCAAACTGGGAACTGTGGCTATTCCAGATCTGTTATGGTTACAGTATGCACAAGAGAACACAATATAACAACAAACTAAGGTTACTTAGACAGCATCTTTCTGCCCTGTGACCTTTGTCATTGACAAGAGGAACAGCAGCAACATTAATGAGTCATGATGATCTCTTAAGTGCCAAGTCATTATTATCCTGATTTGGGAATATATTGTTGTTTATTCAATGTCACTGAGATAGCATCTTGAAATTTCCTATTGAATACCATTGTGAGAGCATCATTATACCACACGTGGTTGTACAGGCTGGGGCTGGTTTCCCTGGAGCGTCGGAGGCTGAGGGGTGACCTTACAGAGGTCTATAAAATCATGAGGGGTACGGAAAGGATAAATAGACAAAGTATTATCTCTGGGGTGGGGGAGTCCAGAACTAGAGGGCATAGGTTTAGGGTGAAGGGGTAAGATATAAAAGGGACCTAAGGGCCAACGTTGTCCTGCAGAGGGTGGTACGTGTGTGTGTAGAATGAGCTGCCGGAGGAAGTGGTGGAGGCTGGTACAATTGCAGTAATTAAAAAGCATCTGGATGGGTATATGAATAGGAAGGGTTTAGAGGGATATGGGCCAAGTGCTGGCAAATGGGACTAGATTAGGTTAGGATATCTGGCTGACATGGATGAGTTGGACTGAAGGGTCTGTTTCCGTGCTGTACATCTCTGGGACTCTGGGACTCTAATTCAAAAGACCCTCTGCCATCTTCTCAAACAACAAATGAATTGACAATCAATACAAAGTCACTGGTATTACACACATCCTGAGAGGAAAATAATTCAAACCACTCATTTCAAGGCAGGCCTGGAGATCAAGCAGATCAATGGAATTGTAGCTCTGAACACATGGACAGGAAGGAGGACAACAGGACACATTTTGATTCCATTCTTAAAATTATTAAGAATTGTTAAGATTTTTTTAAGTGGATGATTGAAATTGGGAATAAATTGAAATATGGTGCAACTGGATTGTTCTTTAGCCAGTTTATGAATCTCATACTAAAGAAGGCATTTGGTATGCTTTCCTTTATTGGAAAAAGCATTGAGTGCAGGAGTTGGGAGGTCATGTTACAGCTGTACAGGACATTGGTTAGGCCACTTTTGGAATGTTGCACGCAATTCTTGTCTCCTTCCTATCGGAAGGATGTTGTGAAACTTGAAAAGGTTGAGAAAAGATTTACAAGTATGTTGCCAGGGTTGGAGGATTTGAGTTATAGGGAGAAGATGAATAGGTTGGAGCAGTTTTCCCTGGAGCATTGAAGGCTGAGGGGTGACCGTACTGAGGTTTATAAAATCATGAGGGGCATGGAAAGGATAAATGCACAAAATCTTTTCCCTGGGGTGGGGGAGTTCAGAACTAGAGGGCATAGGTTTAGGGTGAGAGGGGAAAGATATAGAAGGGACCTAAGGGATAACTTTTTCAGGCAGAGGTTGGTGCATATATGTGTCGAATGAGCTGCTGGAGGAAGTGGTGGAGGCTAGCACAATTGCAGCTTTTAAAAGGCATCTGGTTGGGTATATGAATAGAAAGGGTTTAGAGGGATATAGGCCAAGTGTTGGCAAATAGGACTAGATTAGGTTAGGATATTTGGTTGGCATGGACGATTTGGACCGAAGGGTCTGTTTCCGTGCTGTACATCTCTACGATTCTATGACTCTAAATAGTTGTTCTGTGGAGAGAATAATGCCAATTGTCAAACTGATAGTGATCTTTTTTAAAAAGCAAGATTATCAATAAGATTGAATTTTATTTAGTGCAAATGTTCAATTAGTGAATTAATTGATTAAATCATGAGAAAGTAAGCTAATCCATCAATTTTTATGCCTCAGGATATTTCCTGTGGAGCCACAGTGGAACACAGTCACATAAGTCTGTCATTAATGTGCAGGTATATAAAGTTTTGTTTGCAAAAGCAAGCCAATTCAGCTCAGTTCCCATGAATAACTGCTGTAGTATGAGGGGTTGCATTTTGGCCATATGGCATGGTTTCCCAGAGAACAGAGTATTACGGGTGGTCCTGAGTGGCCTTTTGGGACTTTACGTACAACTCAACTTCTTTGATTAACAAGGCCCAATTTTCAGTAACATGGAAATCATGTATAATCATCAACATTAGCAACTATAAAAATATTACTGCCTGTGTTGATATTCCTACTTTCCCCTTCTAAGCTAAGATACAATGTTAGTCTTTTGTGTTAATTTGAATGAGTAGCAACAATGACTTGTATTTACAGAATGCCTCTAAAAGCGATGTTCAAAGCTGCTTTGCAGACAAACAATTTTAAATGTGATCCACTGGGGCTACTGGAGGTGGTGTAATGTAGTGAGAGTAGGGGTGATGAGAGAGTGTGATGCAGTGAAGAGCATGAGGTGAGTTGTGGAGTTTTGGCTAAATTGGAGATTATGCAAGATGAGAGTCAACAAGAAAAATTAGCCAAATTCAAAAAGAGAGCAATGGCCAGCTACAGCTCAAAAATACTTCCACAAAAACACAATGTTTAACCTAGATACAATGGAGTCACTTCTCTCTTCCAAATGGAAAGAAGAAACACTGGGCTGAATCTTACTATAACTTGGCAAAGTGTCATTTTTGTCAAGTTTCATGGAGAGCTTTTCTCTGTGAGGCCTAGTGAGATTTTACATGGAATCATCCCAAACTCACCCCATGAACTACTTACCCAATTCCTACAGCAACTCTTATCAGACAATAGCCTGATTCTGAAACTTGTGTAGCCAGAATAACTTGCCACTCTGTAATATCCCAGAATAGATGTCATCCCTGCCTCTGATGCTATCTTTAAACACCAGCTGTGCACCCAGTCGAGATTTGGCAGTCCAGAGTAGCCCTTCACTATTAATATAGCAGCACAGCAGCCACAAACTAACACGTGTCATAGCATAGAGATGGCATGCCTGGCGTTTCCTTGCATATACAACAACACCTTCTGAGCCCCAGCACTATTTAAGTGCCAGGACACAAACTTCACCTTGCAGTCATTTCCATGTCTATGCCATTCCTCTCCCAGTGCACTTTGTAGCCCGGTACCTTAGCATTGTTCAATACACAGTAAAGCCATCAGATGAACTAAAGCATTGATTTTTATTTACAAATGTGAAATGTGAAAAGAAATCAAACAAACAGAGGCTGCATTTCTCTCCCACCTAACCCAGTTCTCATTTACTGCAGCATGGTGTTAGTTCCTGTCTGGCTTGTAGCATATGATCCAGCCATGCTCTGTTAAGCACAAGGTGCTGTTCCTCCTGCTCAGTGTCATCATCCTCCTCCTTGGAATATTGCTCCTACCGTTTCAGTTCCTTGGCACCTGTCACTTCCTCTTCATTGTCTGCTCCAGTGTGCAGAGTATAGCATGCTGGACGGTATAACTCTCTCTGTCTGACATATACTGTGTATCTCCACCAGACTTATCCTAGCAGCAGAGACCCATCTTCAGCAAGGCTATCATCAGCTCCACCCTGGCATTGATTGAAGAATGGGCTGCGTTATTTATGCGTTCTGCCTCAGTCAGAGTTTTGCATAACTGAGTCATCAGGTGTGGTTGCTGTGGGTAGCCTTTGACTAACCAGACTTGCAAAGCACCTAGACTCACAAATGCACCAGGGACTTGTGACTTCTCTAGGAAGTAGGACACATAGCCGCTCCCACAGTACTTGGAGATAATGAACTGGTGGTCACAGATCATTTGTACATTGACAAGTTATTGATGAGCTCTGCTACATTACGAGATGACCCTGTCAGTACAATGTATGTACAATCAATGGAAGTCTGGACCTGGGGAAGCCAGCTTTGTTTACAAATCCTGCTGCACTGACCTCATCATGGAGAAATCAGATGAACTTTGTGAGCTGGCACAGATGGCATCAGTCATCGTCTTGGTACATTGGAAGGGTGGGCAATTGAGAGATTCCACACAGATGCCCACTGTGGCTCCCTGGAAGGAGCTAAGCACATTAAAATTCAAAGTAGCATCACCTTCACATCCACTGGGATAGGATGGCCACCCACTCCCTCAGGTCACAGGTCCCTCTCCAGTACATGGCATAGTTCAGTCACAGTGTCCTGGGGTCATCCTCAGTCTGCACTGACACTGTACTTTGCTCATCCAGAGGAAATAACATTGAGGGCTATAGACTCATGTCCTCCTGTACATCGTGAGGGCCACCATCAGCTGTGACCTGTCCATGATGTGGAGGCTGGTTGGTTTCTGCAGCTGGTTGCTGCTAGTCCAGGTTTTGTTGGTGCAAAATATTATCATACACTTCCACTAATCATTTTAATTCCAAAAGTCCTAATTCCAAACAAAGGATAGTATGCACATTGATTCAAACCATCCTGTATTGTAATCTGACACCTTGAAATTCCCCTGTCTAGTTTGGATGGGGGAAGTTAAGATAATACAATGGAACATTGATGAGACCCACTTACATTTTATCAAGAGAAAAACAGAGACCGATTATTCCTAAGTCTGTAATTCTGTTGTATCAATCCATTCTTAAACAAAAGAATGTGTAAATTTCCTAGATGTCGGTTTATATTCTTGTTTAATTATATATTTGCTTGAGATTTAACACTATATAAAATTTAATTACTAAAGGCCACATAATTTGCAGCAACCATTTTAACAGCCTATTTGTGGTGTATTTTAAAAGTATTGACTGAATGTTTGTAATGTACAGTTGTCTTGCTCAAGAGTCTTGATTGTCATATAGTGGTGACTTGGCATTACACATCTGAGTTGTGTACAAAAATATATATATATATATCCACATATTTGCTTTAGTATAGATTGGTTTCAAATGATTTAGATCTGTTAGAGTCATTTGAATGAAATTAATCAGAAGTAGTCTTTATTCAGAGTATGTTTGAAAAATGATGAACATACAAATCTATGAATTAGGAGATGGCCAATTGGCACCTGGAGCCTGTTCTGCCATTCAATAAGAGCACGTTTCTTTTATCTGTTAAAGTTTTTAATCCTACATTTCCATCCAACCTCAATACCACATGGACAAGCTATTTTAAATATAGATATATATTTTAAATGCATGGATGCCTCAAGTCTTAATCACGTGGACTCAAAAACACCAGCAATATTAGATATGCTATCACCAAGCATTATATGCTAAAACTGCTTCTTCATTCTCACAAACATAAAATCTATTTTCTTACATTTAGATTAGATTAGATTACTTACAGTGTGGAAACAGGCCCTTCAGCCCAACAAGTCCACATCGCCCCGCCGAAGCGTAACCCACCCATACCCCTACATCTACATCTACATCTACCCCTTACCTAACACTACAGGCAATTTAGCATGGCCAATTCACCTGACCTGCACATCTTTGGACTGTGGGAGGAAACCGGAGCACCCGGAGGAAACCCACGCAGACACGGGGAGAACGTGCAAACTCCACACAGTCAGTCGCCTGAGGCGGGAATTGAACCCGCGTCTCCGGCGCAGTGAGGCAGCAGTGCTAACCACTGTGCCACCGTGCCGTACTTCTCTCCCTGAGTTAACTGATCACAGTGCAGTTAAGTTGTTAGTGTTTGCCTTTGTGTCACTGAACAAAAAAGGTATAAAATTTGTCCAGAATTTCCATTCCTGATACGGATGCAGATATCAGATGAAAGTAGCCTCATTTCTGATGAAGGGCTAATGCCCGAAACGTCGATTCTCCCGCTCCTCAGATGCTGCCTGACCTGCTGTGCTTTTCTAGCACTGCACTCTTGAAAGCAGTACCAGGTTTGATTTTTTTTAGAAAGAAAGCGTTTATATTTATGGCCCATACTAAACACTGTCAAAACAAACCCTTTGAGTTATGTTGAATATCATTGAGTTCAGTGAGTTCCTTGCCAATGGGACAAAAGATGGCTGACTTCATCAATTACTCTGGTGTGGGCATGATTTTAATAATTTCAAAGATTTTTGTACCATGCGATATGTCTCCAACTGGGAGTTTTTCATTCAAGGCTGGGATATCTGCTGTTGAGAAAGTAGAGAATTCCAGAACATTTTGAAACTGAAACTGGATAGAATCTCTCAACCCTGAGCAATGTGGGCTGAGGCAATAATCCATGATGTATCATGTAAGAAATCCAGTGAGGTCTTTCTTGACATTGCAAATGACCAGTTGCATATTCCAATAGAGTTTTGGGCATTGAAATAAGATTCTCGTTGATGAGCAATGAGAGGCCTCTTGCCAATTATCATCCACCTTACTGCCAAATCTCACCTTGTTAACATACTGCTTGCTGTTCTATCTATGCCAGATAAAAATTAGATGCAGAAAATTTCTGATATGAAAGTCAGCGCGACGCATGGCGACTACAGCTCACTGCTTGCTTCACCATCTTGGGCATTCAGTACCTACCTTTCAAGGGACACTTCGTGGGCATACTGTACATACTGCACATCAACAGACGCTGATATCTATTACATGCCAGCATCTCCTCACCATTATGGTATAACTTTAACCCACTTACAGTATACTCGGCAACTTAATGCTGAAAATTGGGGTGCACTGACAGCTATCATTGGAATGCTGCTACAAGGACTTGTTGTATCCAGCACACAGGTTGGACTAGGCTTGCTCTCTTAACATGCACTCACTTAACACTTAGCACTTATCTATATGCTCACAGCACCTCTGTCTTCTTACACTTTCTTTTAGATTTTTTTTAGATTAGCTTTCCTACCGTGTGGAAACAGGCCCTTTGGCCCAACAAGTCCACCCCAATCCTCCGAAGAGCAACCCACCCAGACCCAGCTCCCTCTGCCTAAAGCACCCAACAGTATGGGCAATTTAGCATGGCCAATTCACCTGCCCTGCACATCTTTGGACTGTGGGAGGAAACCCACGCAGATACGGGGAGAATGTGCAAACTCCACACAGAAAGTCACCCGAGGCTGGAATTGAACCTGGCACCCTGGTGCTGTGAGGCAGCAGTGCTAACCACTGAACGAACCACCATGCCCTGTACTAATAAGGGGTTGCCTTGCTGTTTAGCAAAGCCAGGCAACTTGTCACGGTTTTTGTTTAGATTAGATTCCCTACAGTGTGGAAATAAGCCCTTCGGCCCAACCAGTTCACACCGACCCTCTGAAAAGTAACCCACCCAGACCCATTCCCGACATCTATCCCTGACTAATGCACCTAACACTCTGGGCAATTTAGCATGGCCAATTCACTTGACCTGCATATCTTTGGACTGTGGGAGGAAACCGGAGCACCCGGAGGAAACCCATGCAGACAAGAGGAGAATGTGCAAACTTCACATATCATCAAACTATATGCAGTGTCAGCAATCATTCACTCAAGGGGGCTGATTTCTTGCAGCACAGCACTGTGTTGTGTGAATCTAATGTCTATATCATGCGCCAGTTGGCTGCACAGCAAACACACTGCCCCCTATCACTGCAATCCAGGAAATGGACCACAGTTTGCTTTGGTTGGCAGAGGAATGAGTGTCAGGAGAATGATTATAAGGAGCATTGTCAAGGCAAGGAGACATTTACAACATTGGGGACTGTCGGCAGCAGACTGGGATGGAGAGGGTGCAAGGACAATGAAAGGAGGAATTTTGATCTGTTTTCATTTTAAAATATACTTTATTTAGAAAAAGTTTCTTTTTATATAAGTTACATATATATAGTCACAATTCAGTAGCATACCAAGGAAACAAACAAACATTGGAGTTTGACTCTATCTACACTAACCATAGGATTCTCTTACTTGAACCAGACTACACTAACATGCATTTGAGGCATGAAAAGGGTCTGATCACTGAACAGATCCTCATTTAACTTCAGCAGAAAGATCTCAGACACTGGCTTTTCCCCACTGCACCTTGGTGGCCACTGCCCCAAGCTTTAGTGCATTCCTCAGCACGTAGTCCTGGACCTTGGAATGTGGCAGTCTGCAACACTTGGTTGAGGTCAACTCCTTGTTCTGGAAGGCTAACAAGTTTCAGGCAGACCAAAGAACATCTTTCACCAAGTTGATGGTTCTTGAAGCTCAGTCAATGTTTGTTTTAGTGTGCTCATAATATATAGGAGAACAGTACATGCTACGGGACGTGAGAGGACCTGAAGACCAGGCCCAGCCTGATACTCAGGGTGTCTACAGCGACGTGCGAACTGTTAAAAGTGACCTGAGAATGGAATGTAACTGGAATCACCTCCAGCATGAGCAAGGTCAGTGTACATTTGTTGGTCAGAAACACTGGCAGTTGTATCAATCATGCACCGAAAGAGTAGCAGCTCAAATGATCTGTATCAGATCATTGTGCACATGAAATTCATGCTGTGTACAAAGATGTGAGGTGCAAATGCTAGTTGCAGTCAATGGCGACCATGTCATTGGACATTGCTAATTGCAAATTGACATGTCTGTGCAGCAGAAATGACCACAGGCAACATTAAAAGTGGGAAATGCAGGCTATAACACACACAGCTAATGTGAGCCTCCTGGTGTGCAAAGGCACATTGAACTGATGCCCTCACTGCTTGAACTGTGAGTATAATGAAAAACTTTCTATATGCAATGTGATGCGGAGCTGGGAGGAGGAAGGGCCTGGGGTGCACATGCAGCATTTGGAGTATAGCTACCCATTTTCTAAATGGCTTTTGGAATACCCTTCAAAATAAGGTCCAATGTCGAAGTGTCAAGATGGGTCAGTACATAATCCTTCTTTCCAGAATACTCCACGTCTCATTCTATGGAGGAGTATGTTAAGCTGTCATTTGTAAGGGATGGGACTGTTAACTGTTTTCATTGCTCAAACCTTTCTGTTCTTTATGTTCCTTGCACAGGGTCACTGGAGCATGACTAAAGGATCCAGCCACAGTAGTGGAGATCATTACAGTTGCTGCGATGCAATAAATGTTCAGGGAGATGGAGAAGGATCACATTCCTTTGTTTAAGAATGGATCAATACAACACAACTTACAAATAACCTGTCCAATGTTGTTTGTCATTGATATAAACTACTTGGATGAGAATAAAGGAGTCATGGTTGGTAAGGTTGTGGATGACATCAAACTTGGTGGCATAGTGGACAGTGAAGGAGGTTATCCTAGAGTACAACAAGATCTTGATCAGCTGAGCCAATATGCCGCTAGAGTGGTATATGGAGTTTAATTTAGATAAATGTGAGGTGCTGCATTTTGGTAATATAAACCAGGGCAGGACATACACAGTTAATGGTAGGGTCAGTGCAATTTTGTCAAACAGAGAGACCTATCGTTGCAGGTATGTAGTTCCTTGAAAGCAATGTCACAAGTAGACTGGGTGGCGAAGAAGGCATTTGGCATCCTTGCCTTAATTGGTCAGAGCATTGAATATTACAATTGGGATGTCATGTTATAGTTATACAAGACATTTGTGAGGCCACCTTTGGAGTACTCTGTACAGTTCTGGTTTCCCTGCTTAGGAAAGACGTTATTGAACAGAAAAGGGTACAGAGAAGATTTACAAATATGTTGCCAGGATTGGGGAGGCTGGATAGGTTGGTACCCTTTTTCCTGGGAGAGTAGGAGGCTGAGGAGTGACATTATAGAGGTTCACAAAATCACGAAAGGGTGGATAGCCAAGGTTTTTTTCTACAAGGTAGTGGGAGTCCAAAACTAGAAGGCACATGCTTAAGGTGAGAGAAGAAAGATTTATCAGGGCTAACTTTTTCACACAGAATATGGTGCATATGTGGAATGAACTGCCAGAGGAAGTGGTAGAGACTAGAAAATTAACACATTTAAGAGACTTTTAGACAGGTACGTGAATAGGAAAGGTTTAGAGAGATATGGGTCAGGAGCAGGCCAATGGTTTAGGAAACCAGGTCGACCTGGATGGGTTTGACCAAAGGGTCTGTATCCATGCTGCACAACTCTATGACTCTAGAATAGGTGAATTTCAATACAGAATGCTTTGAATCAGTATGTATACTAACCTTGTTTGGAATTGGGACTTTTAAACTGTGAAATTAAAATGATTAAAGGACATGTGTGATAATAATTAACATTCTTTGTTTTAAAACTTCTGATGATTTGCTGCTGGAATTATTAAATTGGAACAATAACTTTGAAGGCAAGAGAACACCTTGTAATATATTATTTTAATTTAGGAACTTAGATTTGAAAGTGGAGGAAATTTTACTTTACATTTTCTACGAAAGTGACTTGTCATGTTTTTAGCTGAAAAATGTGTTGCTGGAGAAGCGCAGCAGGTCAGGCAGCATCCAAGGAGCAGGAGAATCGACGTTTCGGGCATAAGCCCTTCTTCAGGAATGAGGAAGGTGTGCTAAGCAGGCTAAGATAAAAGGTAGGGAGGAAGGACTTGGGGGAGGGGCGTTGGGAATGCAATTGGTGGAAGGAGTTTAAGGTGAGGGTGATAGGCCCCTCCCCCAAGTCCGTCCTCCCTACCTTTTATCCCTGCTTGGCACACCTTCCTCATTCCTGAAGAAGAGCTTATGCCCGAAACGGGTGAACTAAAGACTGCTTTTACAAAGAAAAAGCATATCGTCATACATAAATGACCTGATCAGCTAAATGGGAAGTTAATTGCTGAATACTTACAGTGTTGAGTTTTATGACACAGAAATAGATAGCTAGGAGCCAGTGGTATATTAAGTTCCAAAGAAAGAATGCCATCCTAGCAGTAGATGTTTTAATTTGGAGAAGTCTTTGGGCTATGAGAGCAAATAGCAATCTCTAGATTCTCAGAATAAGAAAGAAATATCCAGACCCACACAACTGAAGTCTGAAGATGCTTCAAAGTCCAAGGAAGAGGGCTGTAAGAGTAACCAGAGCAAGAAACTAAAGGTTTAACATAAGAGCCTCCCTGGAAAAGAAAGGTTTCAACCTTTTCCCACTGTCAGTCAATACCAGTGAAGTATATGGGTGGGAAAAAATTTGAACCTTTCTTTCTGCTCCTTTTGATTTAAGAATTTTAGAAATGTTCTTTCATAAAAGGTTTACTTTTTCTCCTTTGTAATCAACTTGTATTTTTTCTTAAAAAGAACATTGGCGGTCCCATGTAAATATTTTCAGTGTTTGCTTTCTACAGTAAACAAATTGCAAAAATAAAATTTATGATCTATCAAGCTAGTTTTTAACCTGAGCTGGAATCATAACACACCTCTGACATGCATACATACTGATCATCACCGTAAACAAAATGCATACCTTCAGTCCATGACAACCAGTACTTCGAATGGTCAATTTAAGAAAAGATTTACGGTTGTTACTGTAAAATATAGAACACAGTTAATATGGCTAGACTTGACCATGCAATGTCTGACTGTACTTAGTGATTTAGACAATACTTGACTGATATTCTGAAGTTATTTGCTTGCATATATAAAATAAATAAGAATCAGAAATCTTCAAAATTCTTTTCCGAGTTTCAAAGCAATGTCAAAATAATGTCCTGCATTTTCTTCATTTTTGGACAGTCAATTTTTCATTACATAGGATAGACAATAATATCAACACCAAAATATTTGTGATCCTTCCATTATGAAATTTAATTGTCCTGTCTATTTAATACACAACTGTCATCTGGGAATAGTTGCATTCCCTTATTGCTTATAGCAAAGATGAAAGCAGCACTGATATCAATAGTATATAGATTTTGCCAGTGATCTGTCCCAGTGGTGAGATCCTATAAACATATTAATCAGTTACAAGTAATAATGAAATTCTTGAAAGGAAATTAGATATGGGTTATTAGGTAAGTGCTGGAGAAACTCTATTTAAAAGCTTCACTTCTTAAAAAAGTGACTGTCAAACTACTAACATCATTTTCATCATTCATGTAGATTCTTGTAAAGCTTCTTGCAAAGATTCTTGCTGGAAACCAGCTGAGAAACTTTAAACAATAGACCATCTTTTATCTCATAGTGATTCACCTGGATCAAGTTACTTAGAGAAACCTTAGTTGAACTTGTGATTCAGTCTCTTCCCCAAGGTTGTTTGATCAATATTCTGTCACAGATATTACTCATAAACATGCGCCACTTTAATAAAATGAATGCTACCTAATGAAAGAACTTATGAACAGAAGTAGAAGTGCAATGAAGCAATGTAAAGAAGTAAGCAAACTGTGACTTAGAATTGTAGAGTATAGAGAGGTACAGATAGGAAACAGACCCTTTGGTCCAACTCATCCATGCTGACCAGATATCCTAACCTAATCTAGTCCCATTTACAAGCATTTGGTCCATATCACTCTAAACCTTTCCTATTCATATACACATGCAGATGCCTTTTAAATATTGCAATTGTACCAGCCTCCACCACTTCCTCTGGCAGCTCCTTCCATACACGCACTACCTTTTGCATGAAAAAGTTGCCCCTTAGGTCCCTTTTATATTTTTCCCCTCTCACCCTAAACCTTTTCCCTCTAGTCCTGGAATACCACTCTAGAGAAAATACCCTATCTATTTATCCTATTCATGCCCCTCATGATTTTATAAATCTCCATAAGGTCACCCCTCAGCCTCCAACGCTCCAGGGAAAACAGCCCCAGCCTATTCAGCCTCTCCCTATAGCTCAAATCCCCCAATCCTTGCAACATTCTTGTAAACCTTTTCTGAACCCTTTCAAGTTTCACAACATCCTTCCAATAGGACAGAAACCAGAACTGCACACAGTATCCCAACAGTGGCCTAACCAATGTCCTGTACAGCCACAACATGACCTCCCAACTCCGTTACTCAGTGCTCTGTCCAATAAATGAAAGCATACCAAACGCCTTCTTCACTATCCTATCTGTCTGCGACTTCACTTTCAAGGAACTATGAACCTGCACTCCAAGGTCTCTTTGTTCAGCAACACTCCCCAGGACTTTACAATTAAGTGTGTAAGTCCTGCTCTGATTTGCTTTTTTAAAATGCAGCACCTCACATTCATCTAAATTAAACTCCGTCTGCCACTCCAGAGCCCATTGATCCACCTGATCAAGATCCCATTGTCTTCTGAGGTAACATTCCTTGTTGTCCACTGCACCTCCAACTTTGGTGTAATTTTGGTTTCTTATATCTATCACAGTGCTACAGGATGATAGCCAAGGAGCAAGTTAAGTTAATAGAGTGAACAGAGAAAAGTAAGACAATGCAGTGCAAGCTATGTTAGTCTGGAAGTAAGTCTTGCATCAGAAAATCAGGATGGGGCCTTTAAAGACTGCCACAGGGGGAAGAGCAGAAACATGTGTTGAAGTGGGGACAAGGATGGTGATGGGGAATGGTCAAGGTATGACAGAGGTAAGCAGTACAAAATAGGAAGCCAAGGAAGGCTAGGTGTGGGGGAATAGGTGGGGGCTTATTGACATATGGATAGGAAGAAATGTTTGTTTAGTGTATGGATTCTTCTGTGGATGAAGAACAGTAGAGGTCCTTTACAGGTCTGTGAGAGTGTTGTCCTGAGCTGGGGGTAGGGCTGACTGCAGGGATGTAGGTAGTGGTGCATGGCTGAAAGCGTGGAGCGGAGGATCCAGAGGGAGGTCTGCTGCTGGAGGCTTCGGATTTGTTGTAGGTACTGGTTGTCCTGGTTGGGTCCAAATTTTGTTGGTTGGAACATAGTCCGGAGTCCATGCGGGATCAGTCGGTTCCGTAGGCAGGTGCTGAGGAAGGAGATGTGGCTGTGGTAGCGAGTCTGTTTGAGAACGTGGCTGAAGAGCTTCTGTGAAGAGGAGATGACCTGGAGTGTGCAGTGAGAGAGAGACTCACTGAAATCCTAGTAGAGAGAGGAAGAGAGCTTCCTCAAGGAAGGCATCCTTGTAAGAGGATTCGCAGTAGGTTAAAATCTTCGAGGAGAAAGTGAGGACTGCAGATGCTGGAGATCAGAGCTGAAAATGTGTTGCTAGAAAAGCGCAGCAGGTCAGGCAGCATCCAAGGAACAGGAGAATCGACGTTTCGGGCATAAGCCCTTCTTCAGGAATGAGGAAATTGTGTCCAGCGGGCTAAGATAAAAGGAGTATTCTCCTGTTCCTAGGATGCTGCCTGACCTGCTGCGCTTTTCCAGCAACACATTTTCAGCTCTGATCTCCAGCATCTGCAGTCCTCACTTTCGCCTCGGGGGCTTATTGACAGCAACTATAACCATCGCCTCTATTTGTGGGGAGCATACAGGAAAACAGTGGGCATTATTAAGGTCTAGTCTGGGGACTGAAGTCAAAGAGGAAAGTTGGATACAGAGCTACATGTAATGGGTTTCCAATGATGGGAAAAAAATGGAAGGTGCTGTTTGGGAAGGGCAAAATATGTTGTGAAAAGTGCCTAGTGCTGAGGGTATCCCATTGTGAGTAGTATTTCCTGCCATCACCATCGAGAAATTATTCAGAGCTCACCCAGGAAGGTTGATGTCAGTATCCATTTGGGGGGAATAATGTGGGCTCCACTTCAAAGAGAGGCTATTGAAGGGCAATTGCATCAATTATGCACCTTTATATCATTTGCAATCACATCATTGTTTGCTGTCAGAAAGTTTTTGGTTTTCAAATGCAGCTCGTAGACAATGTCCAGCATATCATTGACCCTTGCAAATTACCCATGGACATCTCAATAAAGCCAAAGATGTTGCAACCAATTTTAAAAGAGGTTTTAAAAACAATATGTGTCACAACCAACACAGTTCTTGTATGATTTCAAAGGGCGCTGGTGGGAGGGTATAGGGTGGGACTAGAAGCTGAAAGAAGATAGGATTAAAAAGGACATCTGGATGTCTTTGGGTTAGCATGGACAAGGTGAGCTGAATGGCCCCCTTCTGTGCTGTATCATTTCTATGGTTATCTGGGGCATGGAAGTGAATTCCCCCTTCACCTGCACTGTAAATATTATGACACAGGCTATTTATGCAATGGTAACTTCCATGGTTGACACTGTCTCCATATTATTCTGGGACACTATGACAGAATTGTGTTTACTGCTGGATAAGTACCTAAGATCTGCAGGAATGGGGTCCATTTGTTCTGAATTGGGTTGTTAAAATTAAAGCTGCATTGGAGTTCTGTGCAACTGTGTTCTTCAAGGTAGTGATGGTTGACTTACATGGGATCTCTCACTCCTGCGCCCACATCAGGATATCGACCAAAGTCTTCTGTGCAAAGCCACATTGTTTTATTTTGTTTCCTGATGATGAGGTTATTGCTATAGCCTGGGCAGTAAGATTCATAAACATAGTTTATTTTTGCCAGGACCAAACACACATCACACTGAGAGAGTCATATCACAAGGTGTCGGACTTCATCAAAAGAAAGGGCTTTCATTCTATCAATGTTCAAGCGCTCTGTGGTCACTGCTCTGTTGGGACATGTGTCCACTACCCTGGCAGCTGCTACAACACATATGCCCTGGAGCATTCTTGTGTGACTAGACCATTTAAGAGTGCAAGGTTGATTACTGGGGGTGGAACAAGAGCTACCCAATGTGACCATGGCTCATGACAACACTGTGCAACTGCCGAATTGATACTGAGCACAGATACAATGCTATCTATGCTTGCTCTAGGGAGCCATGGTGGAGCAGAGAGATCTTTTGCGGTTGCTTAGAATGGTCAAAGACCTGCAATACATCTGAACAGAGTGTGCCGCATCAACCTGGTGTGCTGGGCTCTGAAAATGTGGAGCAGGCACAAGGTGGCATGCTGGACGCTGAGGAATTGATTGAATGGGAGCAGTCTTCCAAGGAGAAGGATGAGAATATTGGGAAGGATGAAACCCTCCTTATGTAGAGTGAGCTCAGCTGCACCAGGCACTGCAAGGCAAACAGGACCCCATTGACACCCAGTTCCAAAAGATGAGAGCAGGAAGCAGCAGCCAATCCTGTAATGCAAAGTGATTTTGTAATGCAAGCTTTTCACTTGCATTGTGGAGACTACTGCAGCCTCTATTAAATATGCTTGCATTTTGATGACTGTAAATAAAAATTCACCTTTGGAAATATCTGAATGCTTGGCTAGCTATGACTTTCATCCATTGGACAATGATAAGGTGCTGGTCTGCAGTAGGCTTTGGAGACAGAGTAGCACAGACTTGGAGAGGATGGTAGTTATGGGATATGGCAAAGGACAGGTAAGCTGTATGGCCTGGTGGTTGAGTAACTAGACAAAAAACAGGAGCTGTACATGCATGGATGTGGCAGCTCTGCCAGCTACATGATGTGAGTAGCCTGTGTTTGGGGCTATTGAGAGCAGTGAAGGGCAATTTTACAATGCCAAGGTTTTAAGATGGCATGGGTGTTAGGAATGCTGGTTTATTCCAGGATATCTGGTGAGTGGCAAATTCTTCCAGCTACAGCAATAGATAGAAATGGGCTAGCACTAAATGAGAGAGTTGCCACAGAGTGTTCATTGTAGTTAATGAGGTGAGTTTGGGATGATACAGAAAGAAATCTCACCAAGTCTCAAGGACAGAAACCCTCTGTTAAACAAATAGACATTTAGCCAAAATATCCTAAGACTCAGCTCCTTATCTTTTAGCTTAAAAAATAAAAATAATTTGCTCTCATTGCTGAATTATTGACTTTTGTGGAATTTTGGATATTAGACTCTATTCTACAGATTCTTATTTTAAATATTTGGCAATGAGCTTACTGAGAGAAAGTGAGGACTGCAGATGCTGGGGATCAGAGCTTAAAAATGTGTTGCTGGAAAAGCGCAGCAGGTCAGGCAGCATCAAAGGAGAAGGAGAATCGACGTTTCGGGCATAAGCCCTGATTCAGGAATGAGGAAGGTGTGCCAAGCAGGCTAAGATAAAAGGTAAGGAGGAGGGACTTGGGGGAGGGGCGTTGGGAATGCGATAGGTGGAAGGAGGTTAAGGTGAGGGTGACAGGCCGGAGAGGGGGTGGGGGCGGAGAGGTCAGGAAGAAGATTGCAGGTCAAGAAGGTGGTGCTGAGTCTGAGGGTAGGGACTGAGAAAAGGTGGGGGGAGGGGAAATGAGAAAGCTGGAGAAATCTGCATTCATCCCTTGTGGTTGGAGGGTTCCCAGGCGGAAGATGAGTCGCTCTTCCTCCAGGCGTCATGTTGCCATGGTCTGGCAATGGAGGAGGCCAAGGACCTGCATGTCCTTGGCGGAGTGGGAGGGGAATTAAAGTGTTCAGCCACGGGGCGGTTGGGTTGGTTGGTGCGGGTGTCCCAGAGGTGTTCTCTGAAACATTCCGCAAGTAGGCAGCCTGTCTCCCCAATGTATAGGAGGCCACATCAGGTGCAGCGGATGCAGTAAATGATGTGTGTGGAGGTGCTGGTGAATTTCTGATGGATATTGAAGGATCCCCAAGGATTCTACATCCGCTGCACCTGATGTGGCCTCCTATACATTGGGGAGACAGGGATGAATGCAGATTTCTCCAGCTTTCTCATTTCCCCTCCCCTCACCTTTTCTCAGTCCCAACCCTCAGACTCAGAACCGCCTTCTTGACCTGCAATCTTCTTCCCGACCTCTCTGCCCCCAACCCCTCTCCGGCCTATCACCCTCACCTTAACCTCCTTCCACCTATCACATTCCCAACACCCCTCCCCCAAGTCCCTCCTCCTTACCTTTTATGTTAGCCTGCTTGGCACACCTTCCTCATTCCTGAAGCAGGGTTTATGCCTGAAATGTCGATTCTCCTTCTCCTTTGAATGAGCTTGCTGAGCTTAACATAGCTATTGAATACTAAGCAAATAATCATTCTTTGTGGGATAATGTACACTCAACAAAATGTTTGAGTGAAAAAAGTTTAAGGATTGACCTTTCCGTATTAAGAAGAACGCTACAGAGAAAGAAATTTGTGTGGTTGGATGCAATGCATCAGTGGCCAAATTTATTTGCAGAAAGAAGTGCATGTATAAAGGAATTGTTCAGGGAGGAGTGTCACAGCTGTCAGGATCACTATTTGCTGCCCATCCCTGATGGCCTGCTGGACCATTTCAGAAGGCAGTTAAAAACCACATTGTTGTGGGTCTGGAGTCACATGTAGGGGAAGGATGTTGATTTCTTTCATAGTGGAGAACATTACTGAATCAGATAGGATTTGATGACAATCAATGATATTTTCAGGATGTAGCTTTATATTTCTGATCCATTCATCAAACTTAAATTCTGTTGTTGAATTTGAACACGTGTCTCCAAAGCTTTTGTCTGAGCACCTGGACAATTAGTTGAGTGACGTCACCGCTAAGCCACCAGCTCCCCCAATACAGAATATGGAAAGCATTGATTTTGGTTGTGCATATTAAATTTGATTTAAGGAGAAAGGAAATCTTTAAATTGTATATTAGTTGTTTTTAGCTGTATGTAGGTGGTGGACACTAACTGAGAATTAATTCTGTCAACTATAAATAGAAGCAAACTGAAACTGGGTGTGGGTTAAGAGGTGTAGATTTGTATAACATATCTCTGTGAATGAAAGTTTATAACAGCGCTTAAATATTGGCTACAGTTCTACTCTTCACCACATGGTTTTCTGAAATAGAATAATGAGGTAGTGGAATGGAATTGTTGGCAAGGGCACTCCAGACTTTGTGGGGAGGCCATAAGTAATGATTTTGGTCCTGCTAATGTTAGCTGGAGGAAATTGTGGCTTATTCAAGGCTGGATGTCCGACAAGCAGCCTGACAACATGGATGTTGAATGTTGCTCAGCAAAATGAACATTTATTGACATTCTCTGCCCTGTCACTTCACTGTTTGGAGTGAGGATTTACTGAAGGTACTGTTTGGGTAAGCACGCAAGTTTAGAGAATGTCCTATTTCATTACACGGACAGCACTATCTATAACAACAATAAATTATATTGTAATACTTGGGATTCTGTAATTACTCACTTGCTCAGAACTTGGATCATGCCTGAATTGGAGGATGATGCCTGCAGCAGGACTGCGGCTATCCCCATTGGTACTGTATGCATGACATGTAGCTGCAGGTTTCATCCAAAAAGACGGTAGCTAATAAATGCAAGAGCTGCAATATTTGCCAGTTGGTGTGCTAAGTGAGAACCTAAGATGAGTGTGAAAGGTAGGAAGATATGATTGTATTATTTTTAAACTTAGTTTCTTCTATGGCAGCCCCAGTGGTTTATTAGGTCCAATTATATATTTATATATTTGTAATCCTGAATACAGAAGATTCAACATTCAGGGCAACTTGGTTAAAATAAGTAGGGAGCACCTTATTAGCACTCTCAAGGACACTTGCATTTTCCATGTGGCAGCCAGTGTTACCTCTACAGCACCTTGATCAGTTTAGAGTAGGACATATTCTGATGTTTAATGCACCTCAGAGCCTTAAATAGGAATCTGTGCACTTATTGTCTGTCTAGAAAACAAGAGCAGAAGGCAGTCCAATTTCAACCCCACTTGTTTCAATATATTTTATGTCCTTATATTCTTACTGTCGTCACTCACATGTAAGGACTATGTCATGCTTGTGAACACACTAATGGATACCTGGGATTGATTCCAAAGTGGTAATCTAATCAACTGATTTCTATAATGAGCTGAAAGAGCAGAGTCCAACCGTTTTATTACACTTGTTTCAATATAATAATTACATTAAAGTCTTGAAGTCACTCGTTAAGTCTTGTAGTTTACACTGTGTATAATTTCAATTTGATGTGGAGATTTTATATCTTGACTTTGGTAGGAACTAGCACTGCTAACAGCTGATGATGGAAATAACATTATGGATGCAAGAAGTGTAGCTCACATAAGTCAACAAACAATTGCTGAGCTGGTTCGAATATTATGTGATAGAGAAATCCAAACAAAAATAGTATCTACTTTCTAATGTGCCTCTGTTCCTCACTATAATAACTCAGTTGTGCTGTACAGGACCACTTATATTTGTTTGTCTAGGCTTCTGCTGCTTGAGAATTCACCCTGCTTATATTGTGTGTAGGATGGCTACACAAAATCAAACAAATTCACACACATGACAGTTGTTTAAAAATTGTCACTGTGATTGACATTTTTTAGCTGTAGGCCTTTCCTGGTTTCTGTGGAAGGTCTCTGCAGGTCAGAAATGTGAAAACTATGCTATTGGTTGATAAAGACATGTTGATCTCTCAGCCCACCAACAGCACAAATAAATGGTGACTTCTGACATCCAGCTATTCGAACAACAACTGTTTGTCTATTTCATGTGTGTTATGGGATGCGCAATGCTACAGCCATCTGTACTAGTTTCGCATTAGATTTGGATTCAGCCCCACCTTTTCTCCAGTTCAATAGGTTCATTTGGAACATAGGACTTAGGAGCTGGAGTAGGTCATTTGGCCCTTCAAATCTGCTTCTACATTCATTTTGACAATTGATTGTCTGCTGTGAACTGAACTCCAATTTCCTGCTTTCCCCATCCCCATTCCAATAACCCTGGACTCCCTTGTCTATTTAAAGGCTATTTAACTCAGTCTTGAATACACTAGACGCTGAAGAACTGGGAGAGTGGTGGCAGTCTTTGGATGGAAAAGATGAGGACATTGAGCAGGAGGAGCATCAGCTTCTAAATGAGAGCACAGTGGAGTATTGGAGTAACAGCACTCAGTTGACATCCAATAGATCTAAATTGACTGAAATGATCATTTATTGACTGTAAAAGTGTTGCTGCTCAAAAGGCAAGTGGCTGCTTTTCAGTCCCAAAAGCAAATTCAGCTTTTTTTGTTTGTTCTTTCCTTGTTTTCCCCATTGTTTGATAGAAGGTAAGGATAACAACTGTTTGATAGCTTTACAATATCTGATGACAATGGCAGGAAAGGGTAGCACTTCATCAGACACGGTTCTAACATCGTACAGTTCTTAAGGAAGTGAGTGAAGTCAACATACCTCTCATTGGCTGAAGTGATGGCGCTCAGGTAGGTGTGATTTCCAGTAGCCAATGATCATTCTGCTGCACCTGGTCCTGTATAATTGCTGCCAATTTGTTTATAGAGCCAATATGGTACAAATAGTATTGATGCACTCTTTCAATTTTGGCTCCAGTTTCCTGTGTGTCTCTGCCTCTGCCTGCTGCTCCTAGGTAGGTTTGTGTATTTAAATGATGTTAATGGGGCTGACACCAGAGGGTCCTCTTTTGCCTCTCGAGGAGGGGCCCGGTCTCTAGCAGTCCTCCACACAGCCAGTTGCCCTTGGAATTTCTTGCTCAGCTAGCTGCAGAGAGAAACAGTGATGTGCTTTGAGAACGTGTGCCCAACTTTAATCTTGCTAAAATGGTCAATGAAGTGAAAGTATTTGAGCTGGTGGAAGTTGGAGACATCCTTGACAGTGCTTCCTCTGAGGGAGCTGTGTCTTCCCCATCCAAAGTGAAGGAGGAGTTGACATCTGTGAGGGGAGGTTGTATGCCTGCAGAAGACAAGAGAGGGAATGAATTGCATATTAGGGGTAGATGTTTGGGCATATTAAGAAAACATTCACAGCGGTGCTGATGGGAGAGCAGGGCAGCACATCACAATGAATCTTTCTAGGTTGCCAGGACATGAAAATCGCAATATCATCACAGTGGTCATGAACTTCTCCCATTTTGCAAGAATTCTTTCTTCCTGTGGCATGAGCAGACAAATATTGGGCATCCCACCAGCCATCTCGGCCCCCTCCATGTTACCGTGGTCTATTTCTTCTTTGTATGAGACACAGGGAGGAATTGAGTGAGGTGAACATGACTGACACAGCTGTAGGTGCCGGTGCAGGTACAGGGAAGATGGTGAGGTGTCCCAAGTGAGGGAATAGGAAGCTCAGAGAGCAGGAGGGGCTAGTTAGCTGAAGGATGGAGTGGGGAAAAGCCACTCAGAGAAGATGCTACAACAGGGATAGTGGCAGACCGTGAGCTTTGGTGGGAAGTGGGTGCAGAGCAGAGTTCAAGGAGGTGTGATGTAGCAAAGAGAATTTGATAGCACTGAGCTCAGAGCAGAGACATTAATATAGTCATGGCATTGCTGATGCTCCACTGGATGGTGAGTACTGCACTGACCCAGGTAGTAACTGTCAGGGCTTGATGCTATAGTATCTTGTTCCCATTTTGAAGGAAGATGATGCTGTCCTGTTCACCAGGACCTCCTGTCCTCAATTAGCAAAGCTGGCTGCCAACCTAACTCTACTGGGTGCCTCTGGAAGTGATTTTTCACACACTGGAGGAGTTACTCTTGATGTGCAGAGCTGGACCTTAAATCTAGCTGGGTCACTTAGTCAAGTTTTGGGAAAATTCAAACCCCTGACTCCATTCTGTCTGAATCTGAATGTACTGTGGCTTAAGATAGAAGATTTAAGTAAAAACAAAGAAAATAGCACACGAATTGGAGTGCTTACAGAAGACAAGTCACCACCACCTTCAAGCATAACTAGGGACTGGTTCTAGATGCTAGCCCAGCTAGCAACCTCCACATTCCATAGATGAGAAAAAGGAAATGACAGTTTGAGAAAGTGCAAAAAAATACAAAGGACCTTCTAGAAGAGATTGTAAAAACAAGGAATGCCTGTTTGGTAGCAGACAAAATAAGGCACTGGCTGAGGCCACTATGAACATAACAGTATTTTCAATGCTTCAAGAGAAAAAATTGACTTGAACACTGAAAGTAGCTTGTGAAAGAGAATTAACAATGAGATAGAAAAAAACACCAAACATACAAGTTCATCACATCCCCATGCTATTTTAACCAGGGCCACAAATGTGAATCCAGTGGATCAGATACAGGACCGAATTTCAATTGGTAACCAAAGATGTACCTACTAGAGAAGGTGCAAAATTTGATCAACTCTTGGGAAATAATGCAGGGCAGGTAACTGACGTGTCAGTGGGGGAGCATTTTGGGGAAGGTGATCATAATTCTATTAGCTGTAAAATAGTGATAGAAAAGGACAGACTGGACCTACAAGTTAAAGTTCTAACTTGATGATATTAGGCAAGAACTTTCAAAGGTTGATTGGGAGGCAGATGCTTGCAGGTAAAGGGACGGCTGGAAAACGGGAAGCCTTCAGAAATGAGATAACGAGAGTCCAGAGAACGTATATTCCTGTTATGGTGAAAGACAAAAAGGCAAGGCTAGTGGGTGAAGTAAATGCAAGATGACAAGAGAAATTGAGGTTTTGGTCAACAAAAAGAAGGAAACTTATGTCAGAGATAGACAGCAGAGATTGAGTGAATATCTAGAAGAGTATAAAGGCAGTAGGAGTATACTTAAGAGGGAAAACAGGAGGGCAAAAAGGGGACACGAGATGGATTTAGCAAATAGGGTTAAGGAGAATCCAAAGAGATTCTACAAATACATTAAGGATAAAAGGGTAACTAGGAGAGAATAGGACCTCTTAAAGATCGCCGACATGTGGAACCACAGGAGATGGGTGACATACTAAATGAATAGTTGAATAAATGTTTACTGTGGAGATGGATATGGAAGCTATACAACATGGGGAAATAAACAGTGACATCTTGAAAAATGTCCATATTACCAAGGAGGAGGAGCTGGACATCTTAAAACACAAACAAGTGGATTAATCCCCTGAACCTGATCAGGTGTACCCTAGAACTCTGTGGAAGCTCTATGGGCCCCTTGCTGAGATATTTGTATCATCGATAGTCACAGGTGAGGTGCCAGAAGACTGGAGGTTGGCTAATGTTGTACCACTATTTAAGAAACGTAGTAAGGAAAAGCTAGGGAACTATAGGCCAGTGAGCCTGATGTCAGTGTTGGGCAGCTTGTTGGAGGAAATCTGAGGCACAGGGCTCAAATGTATTTGGAAAGGCAAGGACTGATTAGGGATAGTCAACATGACTTTGTGCATCAGAAATCATATCTCAATAACTTGGTGGAGGTTTTTGAAGAAGTTACAAAGTGGATTGATGAGGGCAAAGCAGTGGATATGATCAATATGGATGTCTATTGGCATATCCTGCATCTCGAATCAAGTCATAGAGTCATACTGCATGGAAACAGACCCTTTGGTCTAACTAGTCCATACTGACCAGGTTCCCAAACTAAACTAGATCCCACTTACCTGCATTTAGCCCATATCCCTCTGAACTGTTCTTATTCATAAAATTATCTAAATGTCTTTTAAATATTGTAACTATACCTGCATCCAGTACTTCCCCTGGCAATCCATTCCACTCATGAACCATTCTCTGTGCAAAAAAGATTGCCCCTCATGTCCTTTTCAAAACTTTCTTTTCTCACCTTAAAAACATGACCATGGTTTTAAACTTCCCCAGCCTAAGGAAAAGAGAGAAGTGGACATCATATTGGCTGGAGTGCATTATCTCTCCAACTGACATTATTTTCTTTTTTAAAAAAAAATCAATCAAATAAGCATTCCCTTCAAAGGACATGTAACTATATTTGCTCACTTAAATCTATGAATTAAATAAAGTGACGAAGCCCAAAACTTTAAAGGAAACCTTTCAAATTAAAGTAACACACCCTGAAGGTACACTCCAGCTCCTTGCAGTGCCTCCTGTTCAAGGAATGCCCCAAGTGAATCTCTGGGCGTCACATGCTACCTCTCTAAGGACACCCAGATGTACAAATAGTTGTGGAAGAGGGCCAAGCAGTTGGGTTTAATGATTCTGTCGACTGCCTGCTCATGAATCATGTCCAGGAGCAGGGAAGGCAAACCAAGAGATCTTCCAATCTTGTACACTGATGTGTAATGGACATGCTCCCCTCCCTCATAGTGATAAATTATACAATAGAATTATCAAGAAGATATAGCATAGAATCCCTGCAGTGTGGAAACAGGCTCTTTGGCCCAGCAAATCCATATCGACCCTCTGAAGAGTAACACACCCAGACCCATTCTCTCTACCCCATATTTACCCCTGACTAATGCAGCCAACCTACACATTCCTGAACATTATGGGCAATTTAGCACAGCCAAGTTACCCGACCTGCACATCTTTGGACTGTGGAAGAAAACCATAGCACCCGGAGGAAACCTGTGCAGACATGGGGAGAATGTACAAACTCCACACAGACAGTCATCCAAGGCTGGAATTGAACTCAGGTCCCTGGAGCTGTGAAATAGCAGTGTTAACCACTGTCACCCTATGTCATGCTGCTGTAATCTTCTGCTATAAATCCCGTGTTTTATGATTCTGTTCCACAGCTACCTGATGAAGGAGCAGTGCTCCGAAAGCTAGTGCTTCTAAATTAACCTGTTGGACAATAGCCTGTTGGTGTATGATTTTTTAACTGCTACCATACGTTACAGTAGTTGGCAAGAGACCTATTTTGATGTATTTCCATTGGGAATACCTCTACAAAGGGAAATCCAATCCACTGTTCATTTCTTTCACCTTTTTAATTGATCATTAACAATGTCTGCTCTTTACTTAATATTCTGATACACATCCTGTCCTACTTCAAACATCTGCCAAATAACATTCTACTAAAAATAAAAACACAGTTTAAAACAAAATCTTCCAAGATGTAATTACCGTGGCACTTGCCACTTGAGTTCAAACAAAAGAGATTTTATCCAATAATGCTATTTTAACTGTCCAACAATCTCCCTGCATCTTTCTGTTGCAAGTATGTATCCATATTTTCCTTAAAGATACTTTGAGGTCCATCTCAGTCACTCTCTTTGGTTTAGTTACAGCCAACACACCTAAGGATTAATCTCATAAAGTTAGCTTTGGGGTGGAGGATCCTGAGAATGATCTTCACCTAATTCATGGGGGTCACATATCTGCCCACATTCAGGAAACAACTGACTGATGAGTAATAAAAATGTGAATATGGAAATATTACTCTATCTCCCATCATCTCCATCCTGCAGAATTACCTTTGATCAGAAATGGAATTGGTTCAGCCTTACAAGAATGTGGCTACAAGACCAGGTCAAAGGCTTAAAATTCTGCAGTGAGCAACTCACCTCCTAACTTCTTGGAATCTATCCATCACCTACAAGGCATAAGTCAGGAGTGTGATGGAACATTCCCCACTCACACGGATGTCTGTAGCTCCAATAACACTTAAGAAGTTTGACATCATCCAAGCCAAGTCAGCCTGCTTGATTGGCATCAGATCCACAACTATTCCCTCCACCACTGACACTCAGTAGCAGCAATGTGTATTATCTACAAGATGCACTACAGTAATTAGCCAGGGCTTCTTTGGCAGCACCTTCCAAACCTGCAAGCTCTACCACTGAGAAGTATAAGGACCATAGATACATTAGAATCAGCAAGTTCCCTTCCACTCCACATGTCATTGTAATATGGAAATATATTGTCATTCCTTCACTGCCACTGAGTCAAAATCCTGGAACTTCCTTCCTAACAGCACTGTGGCTGTCCCGAATGTTCAAAGACATTAGAGATTCAAGAAGACAAATTACTAGCATCTCCTCCATTTCAAAAAAGATAGTGAACTTCTGGTCTAGCCATTGATGATCCCATCCCATGCATGAATAAAAAGAATGGACTATTACAAAGAGTATTCTATAAACTTTTTGATTTGCAGATTGCCACCTGTAGCCTGCCAAAAGATTGTGACGGAGCAGAGAAACCTGATTCAAACCCCCATTCTGACTCTCTTATGTGTACTTGAGAAGGAGAGATTTGAAATGCTATGGGGAATATGCAAAAGGAGTGGATGTAATTAGACTGTGCTTTCAAAGAGTCAACACGGACACAATGGTGGAAATTGTCTCCATTTGATGTGAATCAAAGAATAATGATTCATCCTCCAATGTTACCAGTCGTTGCTGAGTGAGATCACCAGCTCCAGTAAACCCTCTGGTAACAATGATTTGTTCCTAACCCTTGAGTAGAATGTAAAAAAAGTAATTCTCGTCATGAAAAAAAGTGGATAAGCCTCATGTTAAAGATTTAGAATAAGTTGGGTATTCACACAGCCTCTGCTATAAGAACCGTCAGGAAGATTGGAAAGATGTGCATGTCACTTCCAACTTCTACTAAAACATTCCTTGTAGCAAGTTATCGACTTTTTCCTCCTCGTAGCTCATTTCTGTATGGGAAGGACCCGATTGTGAAATAACCAAATGTTCAATGATCTGGGTTAACACTCGAGATGCCAAAGGGAAGAAATTTTGCTGTCCCAAGGCTCCAGGACACAAAAATATAGCAGGTATGAGTCATAACATCATAAAGTCATTTTCCCAGGATAGGGGTGTCCAAAACTAGAGGGCATAGTTTTAACACGAGAAGGGAAAGTTTTAAAAGGGACCTAAGGGACAACTTCTTCCCACTGCGGGTGGTGCGTTTATGGAATTAGCTGCCAGAAGAGATGATGAAGGCTGGTAGAATTACAACATTTAAAAGACATCTGGGTGAGTTTATGAATAGGAAAGATTTAGAGGAATATGGGCCAAATGCTGGCATAAGGGACCAGATTAATTTAGGATTTCTGGTCAGCATGAACAAGTTGGAATGAAGGGTCTCTTTCCATGCTGTACAACTTTATGACTCCATGACTTGCCAAATAAAAAGTAAACACCAATAATTTTGACTTTCAAATATATACAGCTACTCCAGCTATTTGATTACTCCTTCAGACCTCTACCTTTGACCTGGTACCAACCTCTCAGGAGATGCTCCATTGGCAGCAGTCAGCATCTAACAGTCGGAAGCATCATCATGGCACATTTCCAATTTATTTCCAATGTGTTTTTTGCACATCAGTGCTACACTGCAGGACACACCAGTATCTTTCATTGCAATATGGCAGTGTCAGGCATCCAGTGCATAGCTTAGACTGGGCTGCTCGCTCATTCGCCTAGCACACTCCCACTTTGAGACTACGTGCTTGCTGACCCCATCCTTTCCTTGCCTTCTCCTTTTTTGCCTTTTGCCCCATCAGCTAGAAATTCCAAGCTCACAGTTCGCGCCTTGCATTTTAGCACAGACACAAAGTCAAGCAGCTTGTCACAAATGTCAGCAGTATCCATCAAAGATTGGATGTATTGCTGCCCAGCATTGTTTTATGGCAATCTCACGACTGCACCCGTCACACCAGCATATATGGCACACTTAGGGCATGTGCTTCAGCTAAATGCCATATCTCAAAGTCAGGAGGAAGAAGTCCTCATGGTCAGGATCCTACTCTTGTAGAGTGTGAGGAGCTGAAGCTCAGGCTCTTTTTGCCCTGCCATGGTCTGTTTAGTCCTGTACTGAGAGGAAAGAAGCGATTGAGCGAGATGAAAGGGGCTGTCACAGGAAAGGAATAGGCAGTGAAGTTACGTGAGTGAGTAGGACTTGCAGAGGCATGCAGGATTAGTTGTGTGGGAGGATTGGGTGGGTGAGATCAAGTGAGGGAAGATGTTGCATGCAATAGAAAGAACAGTACAGTATGAGTCTTGGTGGGAGAGAGAGCAGAGTTTGAATGAGTGGCACTTAACCTGCTGGAGCAGAAAAGGTCATTGACATTCTTCCTACATTGCTGAGTATTGCTCCAGATGCTTGAGATCACATTGATCCCGATAGCCAACTTGGACCAAACTGACACGGTCTGGTGTCATGGCCTCTCTGATGGACCTGGGGAAGAGGATGAACATCTTCCAGACCCATCCCATCCACCAGCACTTCCAGGTCCCTGTCTGCAAATCAGAGTGACAATTTTCTGTACTTTGTCATTTCCAGGAGAATTGTCAAGAAGAATGCAGGCCAGACACACACTGTTAGTGTTCAACCAGGTGCACAATGGCCTTATAAAATGGCATTAGAACCAGAGATCCTGAGGTATTTCAGTGGATTACAGGAATGGCAAGTACTTAGACTATGGTGAGTCATACGATCAGGCTTTTGTCAGATGAGAGAGGTGCCACGGGGCATGGTAGGAAGTTAATGAGGCATAGGTAAAAACAATGACTGCAGATGCTGAAAATCAAATACTGGATTAGTGGTGCTGGAAGAGCACAGCAGTTCAGGCAGCATCCAACGAGCAGCGAAATCAACGTTTCGGACAAAAGCCCTTCATCAGGAATAAAGGCAGTGAGCCTGCAGCATGGAGAGATAAGCTAGAGGAGGGTGGGGGTGGGGAGAGAGTAGCATAGAGTACAATGGTTGAGTGGGGGAGGAGATGAAGGTGATAGGTCAAAGAGAAGAGGGTGGAGTGGATAGGTGGAAAAGAAGATAGGCAGGTCGGACAAGTCAAGGAGACAGTAAGTGAGCTGGAAGTTTGAAACTAGGATAAGGTGGGGGAAGGGGAAATGAGGAAGCTGTTGAAGTCCACATTGATGCCCTGGGGTTGAAGTGTTCCGAGGCGGAAGATGAGGCGTTCTTCCTCCAGGCGTCTGGTGGTGAGGGAGCGGCGGTGAAGGAGGCCCAGGACCTCCATGTCCTCGGCAGAGTGGGAGGGGGAGTTGAAATGTTGGGCCACGGGGCGGTTTGGTTGATTGGTGCGGGTGTCTCGGAGATGTTCCCTAAAGCGCTCTGCTAGGAGGCGCCCAGTCTCCCCAATGTAGAGGAGACCACATCGGGAGCAACGGATACACTCAACCATTGTACTCTATGCTACTCTCTCCCCACCCCCACCCTCCTCTAGCTTATCTCTCCATGCTGCTGGCTCACTGCCTTTATTCCTGATGAAGGGCTTTTGCCCGAAACGTTGATTTCGCTGCTCGTTGGATGCTGCCTGAACTGCTGTGCTCTTCCAGCACCACTAATCCAGTAGTTAATGAGGCATGTTTAGGATAATAGTGTGAGAAAACAAACTCGGCTTCGTGAAGAAAATCTTCCCATGAAAATTGACAAAGTGACACTTTTTCAGAATATGGCAAGAATCAGCCCTGATAAATTGTTCTCACTGCGCAGGGAGTTTAAAACATGAGGGCAGTCACAAGATAAAGGGCCAAACCTTCAGAAGCGAAATGGACATAAATTATTTGACTGGGAGGATTGTGAACTTTTATAAGGTTATGTATGCTCCTTCTTTGACTACATCAGGCTGGAACAGATGTATTTTTGGACTCCCACAGAATTAAAGTTTCTGGGAGGAGATGGAAAAGTGGAATTTCGCCCCATTCATACTGAATGGCAGCGCAGGCTCGATGGTCTGTCTGGCCCATTCATTCTTATATGCCTTGTATTCTTGAATCAACATTCACTATCGCCTATTTTCCATTTTATATTCTTATTAAAATTCTCACAATCTACTGTTTATATTCCAGGAGAGACACAACATGTCTGACAGTATCTGTGGGGAGAAAGTCGAATTAACATTTGGGGTCCAGTGATACTTCTTCAGAGTTTGACCTGAAATGTTAACTTTGTTTTCCAACACCCCCACACCAACCTCCCCCCTCCCCTTCCCCTGATGTTGCCAGGCTTGCTGAGTTTCTTCAACAATTTCTGTTTTTATTTCCAGAATATACAGGACTTTCTTTTATTTATATTCCAGACTGGTTTTCTCACAAATTTTATTTGTTCCCCTTTTTGATAGCTCTTTCCTGGTTTTGAAAACTCTCAAATCCTCAGATAATTATTAATTTGCACAATATAATTCACCCATTCTTATCATTTAATATTACCCTTAACATTTTTAGCTCTATAGTTCCCTCAGTCATAGATAAGCCTTCCTCACTGAGTTTCTGTTTTTCAATGGAACACCTTTTGCTGAACGTTTTAAATAATTTCTTTAAATAGTTCCTTTTGTTTATTTACCATAATACATTTTAGTCTATTTACCGAATTAACCTTAACCATCTGTCCTCTCTTAACTTTGTAATTAGTTTGTTGTTTAAAATTTAGATTTTTATTTTTGATTTTGTTATGTCACTCTCAATTATAAATCACACAGCACGAGGTTAGAGTCCAATAGGCTTATTTGGTAGCGCTAGCTTTCGGAACGCTGCTCCTTCACAAGGTGGTTGTGGAGCAGGGCCTAACTGCCAGCTCAAAGAGGAGAGGCTCTCCAAGGAGATCATGTATCTGCCCAGTGGCTACCTGATGAAGGAGAAGCGCTCCGAAAGTTAGTACTTCCAAAGAAACCTGTTGGACTGTGACCTGCTGTTTTTTAATTTTAATTTTGTCCAGCCCAATCCAATACTGGCATCTCCTCATCACGACTCTCAATTATGTTATGAATATTTTTTTCTTTTGTTATGCAATTATTAGTTCATACGACTGCATTGCACAAGATCTAGAATATCTTTGTTCCAAATTGGTTGTACAATGCATTTGCTCTTGGAAGTTGTTATGAATTCATTGCACAAAATCATTTTCTAGATTACCCTGATCAATTAGCTTTGTCCAGTCTATTTAAAGATGACAAAATCCCATGATTGCTGCTTTGCCTTTGTTACAAAAGCAATTCCTGTAAAACAATTTACCAAAAGTTGAACTGATGTTAGCATGGCTCTGAAATACTTCCACCAGCATTTTCTGACTCTTATTCCTCATCTCTGTTTCACACTGGTTCTAATTCCTGACCTGAAATATTATTTGTGGATTGAAATTCAACAAATTATAGATATTAAATAAACTGTTCACACCATCTAGCTTACTGCATTCGCTGCTCACAACGTGGTCTCCCCTGCATTGGGGAAACAGAGCGGAGATTGGGTGCCCGCTTCCGTTGCAAAAATGACCTTGAGCTTTCAGTTGCCTGCTACTTCAACACACCACCCTATTCGCTGACCAACATTTCTGTCTCAGGCTGGCTGCAGTGCTCCAGCAAAGCTCAGTGCAAGCTGGAAGAACAACTTCTGATTTTCTACTTGAGGACATGCAGCCTTCTGGATTCAATATTGAGTTCAATAACTTTAGGGCTTGAGTTCTTGCGTGGTCTTACTCCAACCCCCACACACCAGGCCTTGTTATCACAGAGTCTGCTATTACACTCATTGTTAGCTACTAACAGTCCCCACTAATAGCTATTCACCCTCCTAACCAGATCGTTTGACACTCTTTTGTCTATCCACTGTTTTTCTCTCTCTTAGGGCTCTATCTTCACTTATCATTTAATCCTTACTCCCTCTCCCCCACCATATCTTTTACATGTAAACTAACATTTTCCCAGCTACCATCAATTCTTAGGAAAGGTCACTTGGCCTGAAACGTTAACTCTGATTTCTCTCCACAGATGCTGCCAGACCTGCTGAGCTTTTCCAGCAATTTCTGTTTTTGTTTCAAATTACAGATGTTGTCTTATTACCAGCCACATCAGACTCAAAAGATGTAAATGGTTGAGGCTATGAGGTCATGATGTGAAGGGTTCAAATATCAAGAGGTATGAGTTCAAAACTAGGAAAGTCAGAGTAAGAAGAAAATTCAAAGAAAACATATTCACAGTAATTTGCAAACTTCACAGTTCTAGAGACAAATCTCAACTGCCAAAAGCTGACATAAATTCTGGCATTTAATACACTCTGCATGACTAGCTCTCATTTAGTTTGAAAAAAAAATGTGCAAGGCTTTCTCACATTTCCGTTACGTACTTTTGGTGGCATAATACGTAAAAGATATTCAGGGGGGTAATAAACATATTTGCAAAACTAATTACCACTGAAATTCATTGAAGGAAATAACAAAAATGAGTTAAAAAGGCAACCAACATCTGAACTTCTGCCTTCATATTATGAGTTGAAAAAATAGATTAAATAAAAAGTGGTTGATTTTGTGGAGAAGATAAATATTTAGCTATGCCTAATGCTTCAGTGAAGAGGTTTACCATCTAAAAATGGATTAATTAGCATTGGAAAGGTTGAAGAGATTTTGTATTTGTCAAGCTGAATCATTGGAGGCTCTTCAAAATGTAAATATTTAAGAACAGATTTATGTGCTTATGCCCTGACTATGGCTCGAATCCACAACTTTGCAACTTAGAGCTAACAGTGATAACACAAAACTAAACCAATATAGATCACAGCTTAAATTTTCCATCATGCATATCTTTTGTCCAGCTTGGCTATTTTAGTGTTCAAGTATTATCCTCACACTATTTCTTTGGACAAACATTCATTTAATTTCTTGCTCTTAGAGTCATAGAGACGTACAGCATGGAAACAGACCCTTCGGTCCATGCCAACCGGATATCTTTATCTAGTTGCATTTGCTAGGACTTGGATCATTGCTCAATCTACTAAACAGGGGACTTTTGTTCCTGGAGTGTTTGAGACAGAGGGGTGACCTTATAGAGGTTTATAAAACCATGAGAGGCCTAAACAAGATAGATATCCAACAAATACAAAAACAAAAGTTGCTGGAAAAGCTCAGCAGTTCTGGCAACATCTGTGAAGAGAAATCTGAGTAATGGTCTAGTGACCCTCCCTCAGAATGGACCCAAAACGTTAACTCTGATTTCTCTTCACCGACGCTGCCAGGCTTGCTAAGCTTTTCCAGCAACTTCTGTTTTTGTTTAGGATTTACACCATCCGTAGTTCTTTCAGTTTTAGATATCCAACAGTTTTTCTCCATGGTAGTGGAGTCTAAAACTAGAGGGCACAGGTTTAAAGTGAGAAGGAGAGATACAGAAGGGTTTAGAGGGACATTTTTTTCATACAGAGGATGGTGCATGTCTGGAATGGGCAGCCAGAGGCAGTGGTGGAGGCGAATACAATTTTGTCATTTAACAAATATTTGGATAGCTACATGGAAAGGATAGGTATGGAGGGAGAAAGTGAGGTCTGCAGAAGCTGGAGATCAGAGTCGAAACTGTGTTTCTGGAAAAGCACAGGAGGTCAGGCAGCATCTGAGGAGCAGGAGAATCGATGTTTCGGGCCATTCCTGATGAAGGCCTCGGATGCTGCCTGCCCTGCTGTGCTTTTCTAGCAACACACTCTCAACTAGGTATGGAGGGATATGGACCATTGCAGATAAATGGGACAGGATTAATTGTGAAAACTGGGCAGCATGGACAAGTTGGGCCAAAGGGCCTGGTTCCATGCTGTAAATTTCTATGACTCTAATCTAATTATTGAGAAAGTGTTCATTAGCACTGTGATGTATTCCCACCCTGCTTTCTTCAGGATCTTTCTTACCCATGAAAAGTTAGTTACTGTATGATGATCACTTGCAGTAATAATAATACCTCACAATATGGGGTTACTCAGATTGCACATTTCACAATGTAAAATGATGTGTGCAGTGGTAGATTGGTGAGGTTAAAAAACAATTACAAAATATATATAAATTGCATGGCAGGGCACATGTTATTCCTCCAAAATGGGTAGCTATGATGATTTCAACATATGTGTATCTTCAGTGTTGGACAGGACTACTTCACTGGTCTCAACAGGAACAAGTGAGAGCAAAGATATAAACAAGCTGGTATATTTCCAAAAGACATTTTTGTCCAGGTGGAGGAGGCAAGATTCCATATTGTGAATGGTCAAAAATTATTATTTTACTCTTGACTCTTTTCCTGAGCTCCAAACTTCAATTGTAGCACATTGCAAGCCTCTAATCAAATCTCTCGCTCAATGGGCCCAGATCAAAAAAGAGTTCATTATTTCTATTAGTTTACCCACTGGTTAACAATGGAGGTGGCCTTTGAGAGTGTTCTAAAACATTCTGTAGTTGCAAAGTGTTTGTATATTTTACAGTTAATGTAGAAACTTAACTGAGTGATTGTATTGTCTTTGGGATCATCTGTGGTTGAAGACTATAGATTTCTGTGTCATTTTCCACAAGTGTTGACAAGTGTGGTAATTGCTAGCAGATAACATCTGTTTGAGCAAAATTCAAGTTGCAAATTTTTACTCAGTTGCTGATGTTTTTTCAAAACCGTGTCTTTAAGACTGCCACAGTTTACTGAGTCTCCAGGCAGCTGGAGTGCTTTGAGTTTGTTGAGAATATTCCAGCAACTGTAACTGAATCTGGCAAGAGTTTGGGGTCACCGCAATGTCTTGCTTCCAATACAGGGCACACCTTTGAAGCTCTATAACTTGCATTGACCATGAAGCCAGAGTGTGCTCTGGCTGAAACAAGTTCAGCATGATCTGCCAATGGCCCTGCATCAGGGCTCTCCTGTGATTCGCTTTTTGTTTACAGTTCAGGAGGGGTTTCTTTTCCAGCCCTCAGAGAGAGCCTGGCAAATATAACCTGGAAATTAAACAAACCCACATTCGCTAATGGGCTGGTTTAAAATTTCAGTGAACATACAGACTGATCTGTTAGTTTTGATGATGCTGAAAATGACCACTATTGGTAAGGGTCACTTCCGAATGTCTACTCTCATTTTATGACCTTTTTTTCTTCTAAAATCTATTACAGCTGCCTTAAGACAATGAATCTTTGATTCACTTTCCAAGAATATCTGTTTTCAAAGAGGTAATTGCACAGGGACTGGACACACTTTCTGTGTAGTTTAGTATATTCTTAAGACATTTTATATTGTGTAAACTTTTAGTGTGTGGTGATTAGAATGTTTTCTAAGCAAATGAAGTAAAAACATGAAAATTTCCATCTCACTTTAATAGTTATAAGGAAGAAGTTCCATTTTCACTGGGGGCAGATTGCTTGAGCTATGTCCTAGCAATAGCATTCTTAGAATGTTCTGGACAACAAGGGAGGAATTCAAATCTAACCTACACACAACAACAGTAATAGTTATAGCCTTTTATTTAAATAAATTAACACAGATGGTTATGTATCTGCAACAGGAATGTTTTGTACCAAAAGAACTGATATTGTATACAATATATGTGGGCTTTGTTACATGTTTGTGCACCGGAAACGATTGACAAACTTGAGTCAACTTTGATTTTATTCTTTGCCAATTACCATCCAATGCTTATTAAGTTTAAAAACATACGTTTTCACTGATAAAATATTAAGATTATTCAATGCAGGGAACCAAATGAATATTAATGTTTCTTTAGTACTTATACAACTGACAGACACAATGCCTTCACTCTGTATTTTATGTACATTTACAAATTCTTTGTATCTGTGCCCATAAGCTGAACTGCTGAAATTTTAAACAGTGAAGCTCTTGATGTACTAAAGGTCTCAGTCATTTCCTTAACTAGATTATTTAATTAAAATAAGGAGAGGTACATATGTTGGACCATTGCACAAGCATAACCAGCTGGTTCCTTTCTACACTCAAATCGGGGAGGGGGGAGTGGGGGGGGAGATATTATCATCAGCACAAAAATAGAGGCCAGACTTCATTTATGCTATTACTAACTGCTGCACTTTGCCCTCTACACAGACACACGCATAAGAAGTCAATAGGTTCAACATGCAATGGTGTCATTCTGAATTTCACCATTTACTGTGATATTTCAAGCAAGTTTTTTTCTCTATTAAGGAGCAGTTAATTATGAATGTGAATGACTGGGTAAACAGATACATAACAACTGATGGGTGCTAAAGACAGCAGGTTTCAAACTTGAGGGATTTTTAATTTTGATCCGTGCTGGATTGGACACTTTCCAACTATTGAATATTCAAAATGTCCCTTCATGTTATAAACAATGATTCTCAAAGTTTGTTCAGGCGCTTGCAACAGGGGGGTAGCATTCACAGCATACGTCTGAGAAACAAACGTTAATTTTCCTTCTTCTAATTTAAATAACAAAAAGGGTTTGAGCCTGCAATTTCCCAATCTGTACTTGGGGACTTAACCGTAATGTTTACATTTTTGAATGTGGCATTCTGAGCACTTTCCTGTTACACTTATCTATTCTGTCTTTTATCAAAAGTCAATGTTTTTTCAGCATTGCTTAGTGTCAATAGACAAAGTCAGAAATCACACGAGACCAGATTATAATCCAACAGGTTTGTTTGAAATCACAAGCTTTCAGAGTGTAGTCCCTTCATCAGATGAAGTGAGAGGGAAGCACGCAGAACACAGAGTTTATGGGCAAAGAGATCAAATGATCATACAAATGGTCTGAGTGCCATGTCAGATAATGACTCTCTGCAGGTGACATTTCGCGTCTGGTGACCCTTCTTCTGGTTTTTTTTGCTCGCAGATGCTATCGAACCTGCTGGGCTTCGCCAGCAGCTTCTGTTTGTGTTGCACGTTATTCCAGTCATTTGATTTTCCCCCAGCACCATCTTATTATCTTTCTGTCTCATTTAAGCGGATTATAAGTCATCCCCTCAGTTGTTATTTAAATATTGACACTTTACTCACACCGGGAGAAAGTGAGGACTGCAGATGCTGGAGATCAGAGCTGAAAAATGTGTTGCTGGAAAAGCGCAGCAGGTCAGGCAGTATCTAAGGAGCAGGAGAATCAACGTTTCTTCCTTCTTCTAATTTAAATAACAAAAAGGGTTTGAGCCTGCAATTTCCCAATCTGTACTTCTTCCTTTCAGCACTTCACTCACACCGTCTAACACTTTTGATTACCTACAGAGACTTATTATCTGACACTGCACTCACATCATTGGGCAGCATGGTGGCACAGTGGTTAGCACTGCTGCTTCACAGCGCCAGAGATCTGGGTTCATTTCCTGCCTCAGGCGACTTTGTGGGGTGGAGTTTGCACTTTCTCCCTGTGTCTGCGTGGGTTTCCTCCGGGTGCTCCGCTTTCCTCCCACAATCCAAAAATGTGCAGGTTAGGTGAATTGGCCATGCTAAATTGCCTGTAGTGTTAGGTGAAGGGGTAAATGTAGGAGAATAGGTCTGGGTGGGTTACGCTTCGGCTGGTCGGTGTGGACTTGTTGGGCCGAAGGGCCTGTTTCCACACTGTAAGTAATCTAATTTAATCATTTGTATGCACTTTTGATCGCTCTGCCCTTGATCTCTCTGCCTATAAATTCTGTGTTCTGTGTGCTTCCCTGTCACTTCACCTGATGAAGGGACTACACTCCAAAAGCTTGTGATTTCAGATAAACCTGTTGAACTATAACCTGGTCTCGTGCGATTTCTGACTTTGTCCTCCCCAGTCCAACACCGGCACACCACATCTGTGCCAATTGATGTAGGAATATCCATTCAGTTCTTTGAGATTGTTTTGTCATTCAGTTTAGGGGAGGTATTTCCTAGTGGTATTACCACTGGAATATTAATCCAGGTGATGTTCTGAGGAATGGGATTCAAATCCTGCTGTGGCCAGTGGTGGAGTTTGAATTCAATTAAAAAAAACTGGAATCAAGAGTCTAATAATGACCATGAATCCATTGTCAATTGTTGGGAAAAAACTACCTGGTTCAGTTATGTTCTTTAGGGAAAGAAACTGCCAACCTTACCTGGTCTTGCCTACATCAGACTCTTAACTGCCCCATGGGCAAATAAGGAAGGACTATACTGGCCTATCCAGTGATGTCCTCATCCTGTGAATGAATTTTTAAAAAGTTAGATCATGGTTGAACTGTATCTGAACATCATGTACACTCTTTTACATGGTGAAATATTCATATGCAATTAATGGTTGAACTCTTTATAAAAACCCAGATCCTGGCTAGCAATTGACAATAGTAGTAGCAAAAAGACTAATGTGCACTGGTTTCCTACGTGCACTGAGCCACAGAGTTAAAAGCTATTTTGAGCTGAATCTCACACATTTTGGCCAAGTATCAATTTTGTTGAGTTTCTCATCATGAGGCCTCCTGAGATGTCGCACCACATTAACTACCTACCCTGCCCCTGTGGTGTCCCATTTGCCGGATTCTAGCCCTAACCAACCACTCACGTTCCCAATAATTCACCATTTACCGCACATCAACCAAAAAAACCAACACCCCTTTTGGCTATGCCATTTTTACAAGGCCATTGTGTACCTGCATTCCTAAGTTGCCTTGCCCAGTCTTCTCCGGCAATAGACAGAATTCTCTGTCTGTAGTTTTGAGGAACCTAATGTCAGGCACACTATCACCCATCGTATCTCCATCCACCCCATTATGGGATGTTTTCTTTTGAAATAAAAGGAACAAAGAGATTGAATGAAGCTTAAGTGTTGTTAGTGCTGGTCCAGAGGTGTCCCAAGTGAGTAAGTAGACAAAGCAGAGGACATGCAGGGCTGCTGGTGTGGAAGGTTGGGGAGGAATGAGAGTGAGTGAGTAAAGATGTTGCACGCAAGAGTAAGAGCCATGGAGTATGACCCTTGATGGGAGGTCGCAGAGTTAGAATGAGTGTGAAATAGCAGAGACAAGGTCAAGGTACATGCCCTGGCAGGGCAGAGAAGGACTTTGACCTCCTTTCCACATTGCTAGGCAATCCTCCAGATGCCTGAGATTTTCATACTGACATGGCACAACCACCTTCAGCTGCTTCATCAATGATCTTTCCTCTATCATAAGGTCAGAAGTGGGGATGCTCCTCAATGATTCCACAATGTTCAGCACCATTCATGACTTGTCAGACACTGACACAGACATGCTCAAATGTAAGAAGACCTGGATAATATGCCGCATGTTAACCATCTCCAGTCAAAGACAATCTAACCATCACCCCTTGATATTCAAAGGCATTGCTGTCACTGAATCTTCCACTATCAATATCCTAGGGGTCACCACTGACCAGAAACTCAGCTGGACTCATCACATAAACATAGTGGCTACAATAGCAGGTCAGAGGCTAGGAATACTGCAGTGAATAACTCACCTCCTGACTCCCCAATGCCTCCATCTACAAGGCTCAAGTCAGGTGCATGATGGAATACTCTCCACTTGCCTGGATGAGTGCTGCTCGAACAACACTTAAGGAGCCATCCAGGGCAAGGCAGCCCACTTGATTGGCATCAGTTCCACAAATAATCACGCCCGTCACTGACGTTCAGTAGCAGCAGTGTGTACTATCAACTTGATATACAACAGAAATTCACCAAAATCCTGAGACTGCAGCTTCCAAACTCATGACCCTTTCCATCTAGAAGGACAAGAGCAGCAGTTACATGGGAACAACATCACTTCCAAGTTCCCCTCAAACCACTCACCATCTTGACTTGGAAATATATCACCATTCCTTCACTGTCACTGGGTCAAAGTCTTGGAATTCCCGCCCTAATGGCATTGTGAGTCAATCTGCAGCACATGGACTGCAGTGATTTAAGAAGCCAGCTCACCAACATTATCTCAACGACAACTAGATAATCAAATGACAATAAAAGCTGGCCAGCTAGCGACCCCCACATCCCAAGAGAGAATTTTTAAAAATTGACCTGGAGAGAAAACATAGACCAAACTGGCATGGTCTGGCGCTTTGTTATCTCTGACAGACCTAGGGGAAGAGGATGACTCTCTTCAACACCCACTATAATGGGTGTAGTAGCAGAGTTAGAATGAGTGTGAGATGGTAGAGAGAAGATTGCAGCACTTACCTTAGCATAGTGGAAAAGGTCATTGACCTTCTTACGGCATAAATGGCAGCACCTCTGATTGTGAAGACTGCACTGATCCAGGCTGCTAGAATCTGGTGGTGTAGTCTCCTCTCCCAGTCTTCTGGGATGTGGATGCTGCTGTTCTGTCCTGCCCCCTTCACCAGGACCTTCAGGTCCCTTGTCAGAGAATCACAGTGCCCAACTTCCCCTTTTAGAGTCATAGAGTCATAGAGATGTACAGCATGGAAACAGATTCTTCAGTCCAACCCATCCATGCCGACCAGATATCCAAACCCAATCTAGTCCCACCTGCAGCACCAGGCCCATATCCCTCCAAACCCTTCCTATTATATACCCATCCAAATGCCCTTTAAATTTTGTAATGGTACTAGCCTCCACCACTTCCTCTGGCAGCTCATTCCATACACGTACCACCCTCTGCATGAAAAAGTTGCCGCTTAGGTCTCTTTTATATCTTTCCCCTCTCACTCTAAACCTACGCCCTCAAGTTCTGGGTTCCCACACCCCAGGGAAGAGATGTTGTCTATTTATCCTATCCATGCCCCTCATGATTTTATAAACTTCTACAAGGTCACTCCTCAGCCTCCGACGCCCCAGGGAAAACAGCCCCAGCCTGTTCAACTTCTTTCTATTGCTCAAATCCTCCAACCCTGGCAACATCCTTGTAAATCTTTCCTGAATCCTTTCAAGTTTCACAACACCTTTCCAATAGGATGGAGATTAGAATTGCATGCAATATTCCAACAATGGCCTAACCAATGTCGTGTACAGCTGCAACATGACCTCCCAACTCCTGTACTCAATACTCTGACCAATAAAGGAAAGCATACCAAACGCCTTCTTCACTATCCTATCTTTCTGACCTCTACACATATGTATGCCCTACACCAAGTAGGGCAGCTTTGGAATGTCAGCAATTGTTCGGGGGCACAACGGCCTCTTCAACATGATCTGAAAACCGTGGATGTTGAATGGCAAGTTGCCCCAAGAAAAATGTGTTAGGACAATGCTAAGATTAGATGAAAGGGGTACCATTGGAACAGAGTAGGTAATTTCATGAGGTGAGTTTTGTATAATATGGCAAGAAATCTTACTCGACCTCCCAGCAAAAAACCCTCCACTAAACTTATCACAACTTTCACTTAGCCAAAACATGTAAAGTTTAACACATTGCCGCTGATTCTCTTTCCACAGATGCTGCCAATCCTTTTGCATTTTACCAGTATTTTCTGTCTTTCTTTCAAAACTCCAGCATCTGCAGGACTTTTCATTAAATTTAATATATTTCCTCCCCCAAATACTTTCTGTGCAAACATAGTCAGTTAAACAATTTCAAGCAGTTCTGATAACCCACTATTTTCTTTAAAGCTTTTGCTAAGTTTGTAGTAGACTCAAAATTGGCAAAATATTTGAAAATAAAAGAAACAGTGCATTAGATGAATTCGGAAAATGGCGACGGGTTGACAGATGTTTGGAAAAATGGAGATAAAATAGTACCAGATTCTTCGGGAAGAATAGTTAGACTCAGAGAACTGGAAGCGCAGCTTTTCAAATCTTTTTTTGGATTATTCTTGAGCTAACAAAGAATATTGAAAGAAATGTAATGAAATGAGGGTGACATACAGAAGTTTATTCCTCAGGATAGCTGCTCAGTTGACTCTTCTCTTTGCCTACCCTGAACAGGGCATTTCATTGATCCTCAAACACTTACAGAAATTCTCACAGACAAGTTTTTCATTATATAACAGGTACACCAATGATGACTGTACCATTTGCCTGAAGAACAAGAGCTTCTTAGCAAGATGCTTAATGCTGGAAGAATGGAAAAGCCAAAACAAAGATGATAAAGTGGTATTAAAAAATTTGAATGATACAATGAAACTGCAGAGGAGTGTGATTTTAAAGTGGTATTTGCTAGAGGAAACATCAGGAAATATAAATACAGGGTGCCACATATGAGCATTTGACTTCAGACATCAGGATAATATTCATCAGGAAGTTCTACTGCTTGGAATAGATCTTTCCCTGGGTGCTAAACTCTTCATGGATGCAGATGCAATTTTTAGATAAATATTGGTCAGATTTTCATTATGTGAACTGGTACAATTGACACTTTTAGCCCAGAATAGTTACTTTTCTTTGCTATTGGAGAAGCATGTGTTTTTAACATGTAAAACTGAAGACTCAATAATTCACTCAAATATTATTATACATCAGTAATGAGCATTGTTTCTGTGCATTATAGACTAGGCACTTCTGAATTTTAATGAATTGTTCTTGTTTATTTTAAATTTTGTTTCTTATGACATCAGTAATATCACCAGAACAATTGCAAGCCTTCTCCAAGATCTACTGCCCAACCTTTTAGTGACAGTATTCTGATAACAATGTTAGATAGGAACCTGCCTGAAGTTCTTGAAGTGTTAATTACTCATTTTAATATCATACTTATCAAAATCTTGGACATTACCATTGACCAGAAACTGAACTGGACCAGCCATATAGATACTGCGGTTCAAAGAGCAGGTCAGAGGCTAAGAATTCTGCAGTGAATAACTCACCTCTTATCTATTCAATGCTTGTCTACCATTCACAAGGCACAAATCAGGATTACTCCCCATTTGCCTGGCTGCATGTAGCTGCAACACCAAAGAAGCTTGACATCATCCAGGTCAAAGCCCACTTAACAGGCAAAGTAACCATCACCTTCAACACATTTCCCTTCAATATTGATGCACAATAGCAGCAAAGTGTATCATCTACAAAAGGCACTGCAATAACTTACCAAGGCTCCCCTAAGAGACAAGGGCAGCAGATTTTTGGGAACAAATCCCTCTAAGATCACCTCCAAGTGACACCGCGCCATGGCTTGGAACTATATCACTGTTCCTTCACTGTCGATGGGTCAAAATCCTGAATCTCCCTTCTGGACAGCATTGTGAGTCTTCCTGCCCTAAGGATTACAACAGCGTAACAAAGCAAACTCACCCTATCTTTAAGAGCAATTTGGAGTGGACCACAGCTGGCCTGGCCAGCAATACCAGAAATGCCTATACCACATGAAGGAATAAAAAAATACAATAAATTACGTTGATACTTGCAAACTTTAACAAAACACAAAAGGCAAAAGACCAGGAATGCTGAAAATCTGAAATAAAGACATAAAATGTTGGAATACCCACCTACCTCCTGTTTGTAAGACTAACAATTTGCATTCATCAGTTTAAAAATATTGCATAAAACACTGAGCAGGGAAAAGATCGTCAGAAACCAGGGTCAGAAGTTTAATGTGAATCAAAACTAAGGAGTTCTGTACACATGGTTTCCTCAGATATGCATTTTGTGCTTTCTACAAGGAGTACCATATCGTTGAATCACACTCTTTATCAGCGATGTGAGCATCAATGACAAAACCTTCATTTGTGGCTCATCCTTAATTGCCCTTGAACTGAGTGACCTGCTCGGCAATTTCAGAGGATGCTGAAGAATTAATTGCAATATCGTGGATCGGCTGTCACATTTAGGCCAGAGGGAGGGAAAGATGGCAGATTGCATTCCCCTTAATGAACCATTGATGAACCAGGTGGTTGTTTACGGCAACCACTGAAAGTTTCACGATAACTATTGCTGAGAGTAACTTTCAATTCAAGATTGTTGTTAATTGAATGTAAGTTCCACCAGCTGCCAAGTCCCTAGAGCATAAACCTGGGTTTGAGAATTATTAGTCCAATGACACAATTACGACACCACTACATACAAAGATTTCTCAGTTAATTAATATTCAATTTTGAAGCATTCATGTGAATTTTGCGGTTTAGAGTTGCTGATTTGATGATGTGTTTTCAATACTGCTAATCCTCTCAAATCATATTTTACTGTTACAATCAGTTAACTTGTATAATTTTCACTCTTGATTTTGTTAATTTTAAACTGCATCTTCACAATACGGTAATGGCTCTTTAATTTATTGTTGTTTAATCTAAAAATTATTTAAAATTCTTTTCAATGCAAGTCAAGAATATAATCCAGCAGCATTAGTGTAACCATGCATTGTATGTGCTTAGTTTTTATCATAATCAAATGTAATACTATTTTAGAGATTGAATTTTGTTTCAACTTATAGAAAAATCTGCAAACACCAAATAGTAAATCAGTGTTGTTTTATTCACCTTAATTCAAAATCCTGTTTTTTAATGGAAAAATACAATTTCATATTTTTTTCTACAAACCTATTCCTTCCATCTAGCAGAAGAAACCCATATAGCAGTAGGCTATTATTTCTACATAGAGACAACACAACCATTTATGCGGCAAGTTTCATTACAGGAACACAGAGTAATCATTTCCTAATTAAGTTGGTTTAGTTTGCTAAAAGGTTAACAATGTTTATAAAACAGCTAAACATATCTGTAATTTTCAGCTGTGGGCTGTAAGTACTTTTGGAAGGTGTTACTTTCAGGAATTCTTTTCCTCAGCTGACCCTGTTGATAACCCTGAGTGACTCTATCATCAACATGCCTACCAGCATTTCTGGATTACGTGTCAGGTTCAGTACTATTCACTGAGCAAAAACAGTTAGCCCTAATTATTCACAGGTATAAAGCCATGCAAGAAAGAGGAATCATGCCAAGAACACACAAAAAGATAGTAATCACTGTGGGAGTTTTTTCTCAGAGCATGCATCTTGGAACAGGTAATATAAATGAACGAGTAGAGCAGAAATAAACAAACTGTTCCTGTGCAAAATCGTGATCTCAATGTAGTTCTGTTGATATTACAGGCGTAAACCAAGGGATTGCAATGACTCTGAGGTATTTCCAAGGTGGTTTGCAGCGCTATGGTGAATGAAGTTTAAACACCTTGCCAAAACATCCTCATGACATCCAAAATCAACAGAAAATTAAGGTATAAGTAGGTATAATTAGTATGTTGTATGCTCAGAGAGGAAACAAAGATAGGAATTAATGGGTCCTTTTCAAATTGGGAGGCAGTAACTAGCGGGGTGCCACAGGGATTGGTGCTAGGACTTCAGCTGTTCACAATAAATATTAATGATTTGGATGAGGATTCAAAATGTAACATCTCAAAGTTTGCACATGAAACCAAGTAGGGTGGCAGGGTGAGCTGTGATGAGGACGCAGAGATCCTTCAGTATGATCTGGACAGGTTGGGTGAGTGGGCAAATCAATGGCAGATGCAGCATAATTTGGATAAATGCAAGGTTATTCACTTTGGAAACAAAAGCAAGAAGGCAGATTATTACTACCCGGATGGCTGTAAATTGGGAGAGGGGAGTTTGTAGTGGGACCAGGGTGTCCTTGTGCACCAGTCGCTGAAGGTAGGCATGTAGGTACAGCAGACGGTAAAGAAGGCAAATTATAATATTGGCCTTCATTGCGAGAGGCTTTGGGTACAAGAGTAGGGATGTGCTATTGCAGTTATACAGGGGCTTGGTGAAGCCGCACCTAGATTATTGTGTGCAGTTTTGATCTCTTTTTCTGAGGAAGGGTGCTCTTGCTCTCGAGGTAGTGCAAAGCAGGCTTACCAGGCTGATTCTGGGGATAGCAGGACTGGAATATGAGGAGAGATTGATTAGGTTAGAATTATTTTAGCTGGAGTTCAGACAGGTGAGGGGAGATCTGATAGAGACTTCTAAAATTCCAGTAGGATGAGACACGGTAGATGCAGGGAGGATGTTCTTGATGGTGGGTGTGTCCAACATCAGGGGTCACAATTTGAGGATTCAGGTGGACCATTTAGCACAGAGACGAGGAGATATTTCTTTACCCAAAGAGTAGTGAGCCTGGGAATTCATTACCACAGGAAGAAGTTGATGTATTCAAGAGGTGACTAGAAATAGCATAGAGTCATAGAGTCATAGAGATGTACATCATGGAAACAGACCCTTCGGTCCAACCCATCCATGCCAACCAGATATCCCAACCCAATCTAATCCCACCTGCCAGCACTTGGCCCATATCCCTCCAAACCCTTCCTATTCATATACCCATCCAAATGCCTCTTAAATGTTGCAATTGTACCAGCCTCCACCACTTCCTCTGGCAGCTCATTCCATACACGCACCACCCTCTGTGTGAAAAAGTTGCCACTTAGGTCTCTTTTATATGGATGCATTGGTGATTATTTTCCAGAGTTCGATAGATTTGGGATCAGTTCCTGCGGATTGGAGGGTGGCTAATGTTGTACCACTTTTTAAGAAAGGTGGGAGAGACAAAACAGGAAATTATAGACCAGTTAGTCTGACCTCAGTGGTGGGAAAGATGCTGGAGTCTATTATAAAGGATGAAATTACGACACATCTGGATAGTAGTAACAGGATAGGTCAGAGTCAGCATGGATTTCTGAAGGGGAAATCATGCTTGACTAATCTTCTGGAATTTTTTGAGGATGTAACTCTGAAGATGGACAAGGGAGATCCAGTAGATGTAGTGTACCTGGACTTTCAGAAAGCTTTTGATAAAGTCCCACATAGGAGGTTAGTGAGCAAAATTAGGGTGCATGGTATTGGGGGCAAAGTACTAACTTGGATTGAAAGTTGGTTGGCTGATAGGAAACAAAGAGTAGTGATAAATGGCTCCATTTCGAAATGGCAGGCAGTGACCAGTGGGGTACCGCAGGGATCAGTACAGGGACCGCAGCTTTTTACAATATATGTTAATGATATAGAAGATGGTATTAGCAATAACATTAGCAAATTTGCTGATGATACTAAGCTGGGTGGCAGGGTGACATGTGATGAGGAAGTTAGGAGATTACAGGGTGACCTGGACAAGTTAGGTGAGTGGTCAGATGCATGGCAGATGCATGGCAAGAACAGGAAGGCAGATTACTACCTAAATGGAATCAATTTAGGTAAAGGGGCAGTACAGCGAGATCTGGGTGTGCTTGTACATCAGTCAATGAAGGTAAGCATGCAGGTACAGCAGGTAGTGAAGAAGGCTAATAGCATGCTGGCCTTCATAACAAGAGGGATTGAGTATAGAAGCAAAGAGGTTCTTCTGCAGTTGTACAGGGCCCTGGTGAGATCACGCCTGGAGTACTATGTGCAGTTCTGGTCTCCAAATTTGAGGAAAGACATTCCGGCTATTGAGGGAGCGCAGCGTAGGTTCACAAGGTCAATTCCTGGAATGGCGGGATTACCTTACACTGAAAGACTGGAGCGACTGGGCTTGTATACCCTTGAGTTTAGAAGACTGAGAGGGGATCTGAATGAGACATATAAGATTATTAAAGGATTGGACACTCTGGAGGCAGGAAACATGTTTCCGCTGATGGGTGAGTGCCGAACCAGAGGACACAGCTTAAAAATACGGGGTAGACCATTTAGGACAGAGATGAGGAGAAACTTCTTCACCCAGAGAGTGGTGGCTGTGTGGAATGCTCTGCCCCAGAGGGCAGTGGAGGCCCAGTCTCTGGATTCATTTAAGGAAGAGTTGGATAGAGCTCTCAAGGATTGTGGAATCAAGAGTTATGGAGATAAAGCAGGAACAGGATACTGATTAAGGATGATCAGCCATGATCATATTGAATGGTGGTGCAGGCTCGAAGGGCAGAATGGCCTACTCCTGCACCCATTGTCTATTGTCTATATCTTTCCCTTCTCACCCTAAACCTATGCCTTCTAGTTCTGGACTCCCCGACCCCAGGGAAAAGACTTTGTCTGTTTATCCTATCCATGCCCCTCATAATTTTGTAAACCTTTATAAGGTCACCCCTCAGCCTCTGACACTCCAGGGAATACAGCCCCAGCCTGTTCAGCCTATCCCTGTAGCTCAAATCCTCCAACCCTGGCAACATCCTTGTAAATCTTTTCTGAACCCTTTCAAGTTTCACAACATCTTTCCAATAGGAAGGAGACCAGAATTGCATGCAATATTCCAACAGTGGCCTAACCAATGTCCTGTACAGCTGCAACATGACCTCCCAACTCCTGTACTCAATACTCTGACTTGGAGCAGTTGGAGCAAATGGGATCAAAGGTTATGGGGAGATAGCAGGATTAGGCTATCGAGTTGGGCGATCAGCCCTGATTATGTTGAATGGCAGAGCAAGCTCAAAGGACCAAATGGTCTCTTCCTGCTCCTATCTTTGATGTTTCTATGTTTCAGATGATGCTGCTCTTCAGTTCTGCTGGATAGCATGTGTGCACTCATGTATGCCTCACCTCCTCACAGAAGTACGAATTTGATGCCTCAAGTGAAACAGAGAATTGGTGAGAACATATCTTGAATGCAGGGCATAATTTTGGTCTCCTTATTTAAGAAAGAATGTAAATGCATTGAAAGTGATATGCGGAATGAGTGAATTATCTTATGAAGATAGATTGGACAGACGGGCTTGTTTTTACTGGAGTTTTGAAGAGTCATAGGTGATTTGATTGAGAATAAAAAGATCCTGAATTTTTTTTGACACAGAAGGATGTTTCTTCTTATGGGTCAGTCCAGAATTAGGGGGCACTGTTTTATAATTAGGATCTCCCTATTAGGACTGAACTGAGGGTTGAGTGTTGTATGGCTTTGAAACTCTCTGTCTTAAAATATAGTGGATGCAAGGTCATTGATTATAGGCAGAGATGGATAAATTCTTGTCAGGCAGATGAATTGAGTTGTCAGGGGTTCCTAGGAATGTGAAATTCAAAACAACAGATTGGTTATCAAATGTGGAACAGGTTTGGAAAGCTAGATGGACTATTTCTGCTCTTAATTCTCTGTTCATATGTCCTAAGAATAAACATTTATATTCAGTCAAAAAGTTGACCATTTTTCATGCTTTCTATTGTTTGTCATCCAACTGTACATAATATGATCAGTAATGTAAATGTCGTCCATTGCTTTCATTAGGATTCGGACACCTGGTGAGTTTCTGGATGTCTGGAACATTTATTTTTAATGAAATTTTATTTGGCAAAGACTTCGTTTTATCTAATAACCAGACCCTGAAAACCATTCTAAATTGTATCAACATGTGAGTTTGTTTTGTGATGTTATTATCGTGCAGAGCTTTTTGGCCACTCTGCCTGTTCAAAAGAAAAAGCTTGTGAACACTTACCCTGAAGGTACTGGGCAGAATCTTTAATGTTTTGGAAGTGGGGTTTTCCACCTTGCTGCTAATTGAGGCCCACAATTGAACGATTAGTTATAACTTAAGGGTCAAAAGTGTGGTGCTGGAAAAGCACAGCAGGTCAGGCAGCATCCGAGGAGCAGGAGAATCGATGTTGCGGGCAAGAGCCCTTCATCAGGAATAAAGCTTGTGAGCCGAGGGAGTGGAGAGATAAAGGGGGGGTGGGGGGAATGAGGGTAAGGTAGCTGAGAGTGTGATGGGTAGATGGAGGTGGGGGTAAAAGTGCCAGGTCAGAGAGGAGGGTGGAGCAGATAGGTGGGAAGGAAGGCAGATAGGTAGGACACCCGCAACAACCAACCCCATCGTCCTCTGGCTGAACACTTCAACTTCCCCTCCCACTCTGCAAGAGACATACAGGTCCTGGGCCTCCTCCATTGCCACACCCTAACCATCTTCTGCCTTGGAAGCCTCCAACACCACAGCATCAATGTGGATTTCACCAGTTTCGTCATTTCCACTCCCTCCACTTTATCCCAGTTCTAACCTTCCAACTCAGCACCACCCTCATGACCTGTCCTACTTGTCTATCTTCCTTCCCACCTATCCTTCCATCATCCTCTCTGACCTATCACCATTACCCCCACCTCCATCTACTTATCACACCCTCAGCTACAATGACCCCGCCCCACCCCCTTCCATTTATCTCACCACCCCCTCAGCTCACACGCCTCATTCCTGATGAAGGGCTCTTGCCCGAACCATCGACTCATAGCTTTTATCTTGGATCGCCTGCACAGGACTCATCTGTGGAATTTTCTCTGGTAAGAGATGGTCGAGTTTTAGTGCATGTAAGGAATTAAATCCCTTGACAGTGATATAGAATTTTGATCCCACCATGCTGCATTTCCTGACCTTGTGAGAGGAGAGAATTAAATTAAAACAAAAGCGATGGACAAAATATACAGTCCCTGCTGAAAATTTAGGACTATTTGTAAGTCAGGAGCTGGGACCCATCACATTAATCAACAGGCCTTGCCACAAGGCTGTCTCCCCTGTCCAGAGTATTATCCTTGAGACTGCAGGTAAGCCAACCTAGTTAAAGGAGTTCCAGCAGAACTCACAATGGCTCCAACAGTAGAGATTTGAATCTACATGAGGGAAGGAGAAAACTGCTTTCAGCTGAAAGCACAAGATGGGGTTCAGAAATCAGATATGAATATTCAATTAAGCATTTAATATTTAATTGCCACTGATGTAGAATTGCTGCCACCAGTATGTTAAATTTCAAGTTCTAGTTTCTAGCATTCTAATGTTCTAGTTTTTGGCTCTACTTGACCCAGGTTCAGCACTGACTCATAGCTTTTCTCTTGTATAGATGCATCCTGAGTCCTGACAGATGGGATGTTAGAGAGGTCAATGGAATCCTCAGAGGAAGGCGAGCACGCTGAAGATGCATTCTCATGACTGCTGCTCACTGCTGATCGTCAGCTACTTCCCATAGATTTATAATTAGAGTTATTTTGAAACAAGTTTCGAATCCCAGTGGAAATGGTATTAAAGCTGGTGACTAGCTACTGCAAGTATTCTGTTTGTCATGTATTGTGTCAGCTGGGACTAGGAATAAGGAAAGATTTTGTCCACTTGTCAACTTTAAAAATCTTCTCAAATCAAATCCCATCCCTTCAGCTTCCGAATCATTCTTATTATTTTATCCTGTTCATGAATTGACATTAATTTAAGAGAATAAGTTTTGCACAGTGAGAAAGGAGACCTCGCATCCAGAGTGAGACACAGCCCAAGTGAATATAAAGTTTGGGGATTTTGGAGGCACCATGGGAATTCGGTGCAGAGGAGAAGAGGTACTTTTTGTTTGGTTTTTTTGGTTCATAGTTTGGGAAAAAAATTTAACAGGATAAATTAAAGACCAATACTGGGTGCCCAGGACAAAATAGACTGACATTGCAGGAAAACCATTGGTTGGTAACAGCTGCTGATGTGACGATCTATTATAAGGTACTTTCAGAATGAAGGAAAATGGGAGAAATATTTATAGATTTTGAACTAAATACCAGTGAGAAATTTAAAAACAAAGCAAATTAAGAACTAAATAAATCAAATAGAGATGCAGGGTCAGGCGATGTGTTGTACCTGCATGATGTTGGAGCTGGTGGACCCCATTGTGGTTCATAGTGACCATATCTTAGCAAGTGTTGTTTGCTTGAGGATCTATGGCTCTGAATTGATAAGCTGGTTTCTGAGCTTCAAACACTGCAATACATCAGGGACAGGAAGAGTTACCTGGATGTTTTGTTTCAGGAGGCAGTCACACACCTTAGATTAACAGCCTCATATTTGGTCAGTGGTCAGGGGCAGGAGGGTGTGACTGCAAGTGAGGTAGATAAAGGGGTCCAGGAGGTAGTGCTGAAGGAGCCTTAGCCCTTGAGCTTGTTTCAGATTTGAGATACTTGGAGCAATGGGAGCAAAATCAGAAAGGCACCTTTGCAGATGTCCGGGTAACCTGCTGGATTATAAATATCCAGTGCACCTGGAGGAAGACTTGATGAAAACTTTCATATTGTGTTTGGGTTCTAATCTCTCGTTTGCTACTTAGCAATTTTTTTAAAGAAGTGAGTGAAACAAAAGAAATTCAATGCAATATCAGAGAAGTCTGATTCAAAATTTAGGGAGTAGTTATTTCTTGCTGTTCTAAAATTCATTTTTATGTCTCTATCATTCTTACCTCAGTAAGATTCAATGAATGTTTGGTTCCCATCCTCAAATGTGTGGAAGAAAGTTTGAAGTGACTCTATGACCTGGCACTTCTAGTAAGTAGTACTTACAGGAAGAACACCCAAGCATAGACTTAGGCTTAAGGGCTTCTGCCCATTCCTTGTAATAGATTGAAGAGCTTTCTCAGAGATGGCCTCTCCAGAAGTAGCTGGATCATCAAATTATTCTCAATTGCTCACTGGCCCATGACTTCCTGGCTATCTATGCTGAAATAAAAGCTTACAACATACCATGTAGCAGAAGTAGATCATTCAGGCCCTCAGACCTGATACATGATTTAATAAGATCATGGTAAAAACAATGACTGCAGATGCTGAAAATCAAATACTGGATTAGTGGTGCTGGAAGAGCACAGCAGTTCAGGCAGCATCCAACGAGCAGCGAAATCAACGTTTCGGGCAAAAGCCCTTCTTTATTCCTGATGAAGGGCTTTTGCCCGAAACGTTGATTTCGCTGCTCGTTGGATGCTGCCTTAATAAGATCATGGCTGATCTGTCTGTGTTTCTAACTACCCATTCTCATCTATTCAGCCCTAAAAGAATATCTGTAAATGAAATGTGAAAATGGCAGACAGCAATACCAACAATTGGGAGATGATCTCCAACAGCTATGATCCCTGGAGGCTGACTATTTGAAAAAAGCATTGGAATGGATAAGGGGAAATAGGATCCTCAATGGACTGAGGGAAAATAGGGCAATGAAATATGTACCTTCACCGTCTTCCCTCACAGCAAATGTGACAAAGAGTGTCATCCCAAAATGAACGTCATCCTGAGTGACACCAGATGATGCTTAACACTGAATTAACCACCATGGCACAAACCCACTGGGCATAAATCTTATAGGGTGAATGATGTAGACAGCTCAGCACCTTCCCCAACCCCACTGCCAGAGCAAATCTGGGTGGTGAACCAACAAGCCAGCAACTGTAAATAAAAACCTAAAGAAATGGGAATGTCGTAAATCAGCAATTTTAATTCTGACTTCTCTCCACAGATGCTGCCAGACCTGCTGAACTTTTCCAGCAAGTCCTGTTTTTGAAGCCATATCTGCCTCACAGCCATAAAATGCTTTGGCAGGGTGAAGTTGATGGATTGTAGGTCCTCTGTCCCTCAATGTGAGGAAGGTACATGACCCTGCAGCACCAGAAATCTGCAATGTTTGCTTCCAGGACTGTGGACAGACCAAAACAGAAGGCCGGCTGCACCCTAGAGTAAGAGTCGAGAGTGTGGTGCTGGAAAAACATGCCAAGAATCCTGATGAAGGGCTTATGCCTGAAATGTCAATTCTCGTCTCCTCATTGCTGCCTGACCTGCTGTGTTTTTCCAGCACCACAGTCTCAACTCTGATCTCCAGCACCTGCAGTCCTTACTCCCGCAGTCAGGTAAATCAGGGTTATGGTCAGGGATTCCTCTGATACCGGTTATGGACCAGACCAAAACATCTCAAAATATATTAAGAAGATAGCCTAGACACTAACATTTTCTTATATAAAAAGTAAGTGTAAGAAATTGTGCTCCAGATGCAATTCGATTGGTCTGGCTACTCAACTTTAAGTAAAACACACTTTATTTTAATGGTAGTGTCGAAATACAGACATCATAAAAATAAAACATAAGAATTGGTACAACTGTAACTCTATTGAAACACTTAACAAAATAATATATGTATTAGCTACTACTAATGAACTGTTCCAATACATTAACATGCTATAAACACACTCTTGGCAAAGGCAAATTCAGTAAAATAGGTTGTCTCACATGCAAGTCTAGCAGCAGGAAGAGAACCCTGGCTTTTAGCTGTAACAGAGTGAGGAATAAGAGCTTCCACAAACAGCTTCAGGACCCCAGGACCTGTAGAAAGCTAAAACTAAAAATCTTTGTTCTGTGATAGTTTGACTCCACCCATTCAGGCTGCTTTTATTGTTTCAACTTAAAAATATCCTCAAGACCTCACAAGCTGTTTACTTGATTGGCTTTGAACAGACTGCTTTTCATCTTCACCTCAACCTTTCTTCATAAAAGAAACCAGGACAAAATAGACCTCTTAAAACCATAGTATTGTCATATCCTTAGGGAGGAGGTTTTGGGGTATTATCCAAAGTATGTGTAACTAGGAAAGAAAGAGTCATTCTATTCTCAAGGAGAGGTACCCGATGAATAAAAGGCCCCTCCCAAAGAAAGTATACCTTTCCTTCGTATGATTTTAAAAACTGTGAAAAAAGCAGGAATCTCACTCTTGCCTGTCCATGATGACCATTTAATGATATAGAATGCAAAATATTGAGTCAATTAATTTTTAACTTGAGAGACCCACCCACTATTTATTGATTTTGGTGCCTGCCCATCCTCTGTATGATGGGGTGATGTCAGAATGACTGGGAAGGTGGTGGACTGGACAATTGACTATAAGACCATAAGACATATATTACATGTCCGCTACCAAAACACACTCAGCAGGGACATATAACATTGAGTCCAATATCTCAGTAGATGGAAGACTGCCCTTATTCCTGATGAAGGGCTTTTGCCCGAAACGTCGATTTTGCTGCTCCTCAGATGCTGCCTTAACTGCTATGCTTTTCCAGCACCACTAATCCAAAATCTGGTTTCCAGCATCTGCAGTCATTGTTTTTACCTTTCCACTTTAGCTGATATCCCCAAGTATATATCACACTGCTCCATTGCATCAAGGGTAATTACTTGAATTCATACATTCCAATAAGTTTGAAGCACCGCATCAACTTCTTTGGGATTGTTAGTCAGTTAGGAACTTTTCTTTGCATCTTTTCCATTACCTACTCCAGCAGCAAGCATGTCTCCTTCAAGAGGTGAAGGTTGGCTGTAAATAGTGCTGGCTTTGCACGAACCTGGCTCCTCCGCTGAGGCTTTCTGCACTGAATACTATGTTCCATTCTGGCTTGGATACTGCAATCATTATAATTACTAGGCAGTGCAAAGTTTGCAGGCTGCCTGTATCACTTTGAACCGATGTGAGTTAATCACAAACCTGTGCTGGTTTTCAAGGACTGTCCAAGTTTGCCCCTGGCATGTTTACCCACCTTGTACTATTTATACAATAGTAGATTACTGCTACAGACAATGAGCTGACATAAGGGAATGATTTCAAAGTGTCCACACAATCTGTTTACTTATTTCAGGTGTCAGAGACTGATCTGTTTCTAATTTAGCTTGTTTTGGCTGTTTCCTTATGTTTTTCTTTATTCACAATGAATTAATCGTGAGCAACTTAGAAAAACAAACCTTTTAGATAGTTGATTAAGTAATGCAGAAGAAGATATATCATTAGGTGACATTTCGAGTTGCAACTTATTGAATTGTATGATGTTGAAAAGGGTTACCCCTGACTGTGGACCTTTCACGATGCCAGGGGAAGATCAACACAGGTCAATGACCACATATTGTATTGTCTGAAGAAGCTTCTGAAAGGTTGGCATTGGTCCAAAACAACTGGCAACTCAAAATTAACTTAAATGAAAGAACCTTGACAGTTAGAATGAAATTTTCATTTTCATTGTCTCTGATGGCTAAAGTACAAATAATTTGTATACAAATCATCAAAATATTTGTGCACTACTTTTGCTGATAAAGTATATTGTATTGATTTGTTCTACAGGTTTCAGTCCTATTTTGTAACTGAGTTTATTGGAAGAAAATGTTAAAACATGACATGACTAATGATTAATTTGCCTTTAATGCTAGCGTTCAATCAGAAGGTAATATTTATTTCCAAATACTAATATGAGAAAATGCTGAAAATTTCTAGCTTGTCCAGGCAAGCTAATTACTTTAGTCAACAGCTTGAACATTTAAAAAAAAGGTAAGCGGTACCATAAGTGTCATTGTTTATACTTGCTGTGATTCTTCCAAGAGATGATGTGAAGGTGCCAGTGTTGGACTGGGGTGGACAAAGTTAAAAATCACACAACATCAGGTTATAGTCCGACAAGTTTAATTGGAAGCACTAGCTTTCAGAGCACTGCTCCTTCATCAGGTGGTTGTGGAGTACATGATTGTAAGTCACAGAATTTGTAGCAAAAGTTTACAGTGTGATGTAAATAAAATTAAGTCTCTTATCTGTTGGAATGACCATGTTAGTTTCACCTCTTTCATATGTAAATTGCAAATTTTTTTTTAAAAAGTTACATTCTGAAGTGAGAAAGTCCAACAGCGGCATCTCTAAACCTGATGCTGTGTGATTTTCAAGTTCTTCCAAGAAAAGCAACATCAGTTCTTTAATAGGGAGTCTACTAGTGAAGGTGTGGTAGTGTGGCAATAACATTATGGTATCAACAGGGATATCTAATACACAGTATGAAGCTAGGTTCAACCAGATAGGCAACTGAACTGTAAGACTCTATTCCAATGACTTTTTCAATTGTTTTTCTTCAATAATCTCAACTATTTTACTGAGCCTTCTGTGCAATGCTAAACATTGAAATCAATGTTTAAAGATTAAACCTCTTCTCAGATTTATAACATCAGTTGAATAATTTGCATTCAGGTGTATAGTTCTGAACATTGAACAGCTTCATTTTTTGTGAAGGTAGAGATCACTTTTCTTCAGTTGCTGGATTCTCCAAACTAACCAAGATGGCCGTTTTGTTACAGTTTAATTCCAGAAATGCTAGTCTTTAATCAGAATTTGGATTTTAAAGGGTAAACATTTTCTAATGAAAATAAGTATTGAGTGTTTCCAGTTTCTTTTTCTAACAGTAAAATGATTAACTATATGAAAGAAAGAAATAGTTTGATTAAATGTTTATGGCTTTAACACTAACCAAAGCCTGACTTGCCATGGATAAGTGTGGATTACAAACTGAAACGTCACCTAGAGACTAGACATGCATGCATATTGTCAGTGAGAAGGCGTACCCAAGTTTTTTTTAACTAAAATGTGTCGCATGCTTAATGGACAAGTAATTCTGATATGCAATTGGAAACAAAATATTCTTGATGACATTACCAAATTACAAATTAGGAAGGACATTTTCTGCAACTTTTCTTCTTTAAAGGCTACGTAATGAAGTGAAGGCTAAATTATTCACATTCTTTACATAGATGTTGCCATGACAATAGTTAGGAGGTACATTTCATTAACTTATTAGCTCTAATCTGTAAAGATTTCAAAGCTGTAATTTGTATAATAGAAAATACAGTTCTTTGAAGCTGTCTGTAAACAATGCCTTTGAATGAAGGTCACTGTTATGTTTGGATTGTCCAAATATAGTTGGTTAAGGAAAATTCAATCACTGTTAGTCTTAAAATAAACTTTGAGAAAATGGCTTCTTAGGGACAATAAAAGCTGGCTCCAGTACAGTTATGACTAACATAAACGCATAGCACAAGAAATTTGTAATAATGCTCTTCAGCTATTTTGACATTTAATTAAACAAATTATCACAGGGAAAAATAAGCCCAGGTTTTGTAAAACTAGATTGAGCAAAGTATCTAACTAAAGCTTTGAGCGAGTTACTAAAGGTATGTATTGAATTACATAAATAGTCCAGTGCTTGTGAAACTTTTCTCTGTTCACAAACAAAAATGCCCATTTGTACTTTTCAAATATAACAAGTGTTACAGTCATACTGATAACAATTTCTTGAGTCTGTTGAGGGTGTTGGCTGAACTAAATTCACAACTAAATTAGTTGGTTCTGACAACTAATCTAATCAATCTATGCAAAAACTTGTACTCAAATGCATACTTTATAAAATATGCAAACTTCTGATTCGTTACACTGGCTCAATTTTCTCTGGGAAGTGGAACCAGTGCTGCATTTCTCCATTGACAGCTAATTAGGCTGCAGCCACTGGTGTCCTCATCAAACTGAGGATAACAATCCTTCCCTGAGAGTTACTATCCCAATCAAAGGATTAGTAGATCATTGTCCCATCAGTCATGGTGCCCAATGCCAAGGCCATATAAGGGTGTGAGAGGCCAAAAGAGTTAATGATGAAGAATGCCTTAAGAACCATTCACTGTGATGATATCATACAGACTTGGAGGGAGAACTGTTTAAGTTTCAAACAAATAAGACCTACCACCTGGATCGTCCTCATGTTCTCTGTAACAAAGTCTATCACATCTGTGTAACTTTTATATAGTTGCTATTACACTAAATCACCATAGAACCATAGAAGGTTATGGCACAGGAAGAGGCCATTCCCCCATCCCTCTTTTTATTGTGTCCGTGCCAGCTAAGAGAAAGAACCTAGCCACAGCCATCCATTTTAATCCCACCTTCCAGCACCAAGTCAATAGTCTTTTAGGTTGCAGCACTTAGGGTCATAGAGTCATAGAGACAAACAGTACAGAAATAGACCCTTCAGTCCAAATTGTCCATGCTGACCAGGTTTCTTAAACTGCACTACTTCCATTTGCCTGTATTTAGCCTGTACCCCTCTAAACCTTTCCTATTCATGTGCCTGTTCAAATGTCTTTTAAATGTTGTTATTAAATAGATCCAGGGTTTCTGCCTCAACCACTAAATGCGCTAAAATAGGTTTTCCTTATCTGCCCTCTAATCCTTCTTGCAATTGTTTGAAATACGTATCCTCATGGTATTAACCTCTCCACTTGGGGAAACAGGTCTTTCCTGTCTACACTGTTCAGGCCCCTCACTTTGTACACTCATCTGTCAGCAGCAAAATAACACGAAGATATCCAAACTTTCTTCATTGCTGCAATTCCCAAGCCGTGGCAGCATTCTTCTATATCTCCCTATACTATCTCCAGAGCAATGACCTTCTAACCGCAATGTGATGACCAGAACTGTGCATAAACTCTAGCTATGATCTGACTGCCATTTTGAACAGTTCTAGCAACATGTCCCTATTTTTGTATTCTGAACTTTATACAATAGCAGAAAGCATTCAATGTGGGTTTTTTTTTAACCACCTTATCTATCCTTCAGGACCAGTGGAGATGCACATCAATTGTTACCCATTTCCTCTACCCTCTCGATACCCTCCTATTTATTCTCTACTCTCTGCCTTCCCCAAAAGCATAATGCCACACTCGCCAGATCGCCATTGTCCATCCACTCAACCAAACTATTGATATCACCTACTTGGCTGATTTTTGTTGCATTTGCAAATTTTCCAGCTACACATCCCACATTTAAGTCCAAGTACTTTATCTACACAACTGCGAGCAAAAATGCCCAACACTGAGCGCTGTGGAACACCGCTGGAAACTGTTTTTCATCCGCCAAAACATCTGTCAGCAATTGTCATTTTTTTTCCAGTTGCTGAAGCAATAATAAATCCACATATATCACCACGTTCCCCTGTATCCCATGGGCTTTTACTTTCCAGAGCAGTCTGCCATGTGGGATTTTATCAAAATGCCTCAGGAAAATCCATGTAGACAACATCCACTGCACTAGAAAGATCAATAGATTAAATAAGTTGCCACTTTCTGTTCTAGAGACCATAGGTTTAGGGTGAGAGTGGTGAGATATAAAAGGGACCTAAGGGGCAACTTTTTCTCACAGGGGGTGGTGCATGTATGGAATGAGCTGCCAGTGGAAGTGGTGGAGGCTGGTACCATTACATTATTTAAAAGGCTTCTGGATGTGTATATGAATAGGAAGGGTTCAGAGGGATATGTGCCAAGTGCTGGCAAACGGGACTAGATTAGGTTAGGATATCTGGTCGGTATGGACAAGTTGGACCGAAGGGTCTGTTTCCATGCAGTACATCTCTATGAGTCTATCTAAACCATGCTGAAAATTCTTGATTAATCAAAGCCTTTCTGTTTATCCTGTCTCTCGGGATCAATCCTAATAATTTTGTCATCACCAAAGCAAGACTAGCAGATGATACTTGTTTGGCCTAACCTTCACATCCTTTTGAAACAAAGGTGTAACATCTTGCTTATAGCAGATGACATCAGATGACCAAGTGAGTAAACCAAGCAAGTATACCTCTACAGGAAAGAGAATGGTGGCAACAGATTTGCCAGATACAACACACTGAAATTTCATCCTCTAAAAGAGCTTTAGGGAGAGGATGCTTCAGCAGCTGGATGCTCTTGAAACCAGGTCAATGGGGATGGATCCTGGTCAGAACCAGGGAGGCAGGTCTGCTGGCTAGATAACAGGAGGTTGCAGAGCACAAAATGATACAGTTTCCCTGGGGTGGCTTTGCGCCATCTGTAGGCTAACTTGTGCCCAGAAAGGAAGAACCTGCTCTAGAGCATGTTGGAAGGCTTGCTACATATGGCGGCACCAAACTTCCCATGATCTGATTTGGGCAAAATGTTTACAATGGCAGATGTGATCCTTAATTGGTGACTTAAGTGGCTCAGTTGGGCATCGATGAGTGAGAGGGTGTTATGACAGGATGACATTGAGCTCTTGCCTGATGCATTCCCATACTATTTTACCAGCTATCCATCCAAAAGAGCCTCAAGACCTCCAACCTCTATTAACCTCAACTTTACAGTAAAACTGCTTTGCATTCTGAAATTAGGCATCACCTTGGTATATTTTGGATTTTATTTGTGTCTATCATGTCTGACTGCTGTTACCCTTCCAAATAGGTCACTTTTCTTACATGGTCTCATGTGTCCCCACTGTATCTTTTACATTTTTTTTTGTCCCTGTTGAAACGCATGCAATGATCTCAGGCTTCAACCAGTCGAAAGAATAATTTCTAAGGACTGGATTTTAAGTCAGCTCTGAGGCTGAAATTGAAAGAATGGATAGGAAAGTTCACTCCACCATCTGACCAGTTTACTGGCCCTTTCATACTCACTGGTCATTTCCCCAGTGATGGGATAGCAGTGAGGTGGGGTGGAGGTTTGTTGGTCAGTTGGGATACCTGCCCTCAAGTGATGTGTCACCAACTGAGCTGCTTAAGAGCCTCGAAAGGCTTGTGTCAGAGGTTGATCAGGAATTTCCCTGATAGATCACAGTGGGAGCAGTGTGGTGCAGCTGCCTGGAAGTGGTCCACTGGTTTGTAGGCTAGAGAGGGCCAGCACTTGAGGCAAACATAGAGACTCTGCACATGCCGGGATTCAACAGAAAACACCTAACTTTATTCTAAATTTGAAAAAAAATTGGAGAGACAGTGGCTTCCATTATGAGTGCCTTCTCCTTCACCTACCTGTCATGTTTTCCTGTTGCTGCAGTCAAACCGAGGACATTTAGTCTTCCCACTTCAAGGACATGACTGATGTCTTTCATTGAATGGTGTTTCCACCCTTGAGACATTAATTGGCCAATTTGATGAAAATCACATTGCGTGTCTGTTGGCCACATTGACCTTGACATTGGGGTCTGGAATCCTTCAGAAAAGTCCTTCCCTTCTTTAACTCTGGCTGAGTAAGTAGGGAGTAGGCGTCCGATCTGAATTTCCAATTCCATGTTCTCCAGCACATGTTCTCCCGTAACATTGACCTACTTTGCCCGACCTCAGTATATTGGCTGCTCCAAACCTCATTATTTTTACCCAAAAAGATTTAACAGTTCAAATATTGTCCAGGCCAACTTTCCACCTTGCAGCCTCCAAAAGATGAGGTCATTCCATACACATCCATTTCTAGCAGATCCCCTTCACCCACCATTATTATGTTCTAATCTAAAATGGCTTCCAGTTTTGCCACACATTATAGTATTATTGAAATGCCTATTATTCAAATTAATTCATGTTCATGCCTCGTTCTACCTGTTTAATCCAATTTAGTCCTACAATGTTCTGCAATATCCACATTCATCAATTTTGGACTTTTGTGCAACTCTGATTATAATCATTGCACTACTGGAGATTATGCTTCCAATTGCTATGGCCCTGAACTTTGAAGTTTCCCTCTTGATGTCTCTTTGCCAAGCTACCTCACCCCCTTCTTTGTGATGCAGCATAAAATATATTTACTTGACTAAATTCTCATGATCTGCCCTACTGAATCCATACATGACTATATATCAAATTTTATGTGAGAACCGTTTGGGGAGTGTTTCGTTTGGAATAATTTTCCACATTAAATTGACGATATAGATATAAGCTATTAATTAATGTAACTGAAAAATCTTCTGGTTAATTATTTGGATTAGTTTTGTATTGGTTAGATCTGGAATATATTTGGATTAGTTGTCCAACTAACATGCTGATGAGGAAGGCAGAAAGTAAGTACTGCAGATGCTGGAGACTAGAGTCGAGAGTATGGTGCTGGAAAAGCACAGCAGGTCAGGCATCATCTGAGGATTAGAAAAATCGATGTTTCGGGCAAAAGCCCTTCATCGACGAAAATGTCGATTTTCCTGCTCCTCGGATGCTGCCTGATCTGCTGTGCTTTTCCAGCACCACACTCGATGCTGATAAAGAAGTCTGGTTAACTTTAGAAGTGTAATGTTGGAGCCACCCTTTAACTGTCTAGTGAGTTAAATTAAAATTGGAACTTAAATATAATATCCAATTTAGCAAAACTGCGTGCGTCAGCTTATTTCATCAGTCTAGGCAAACAAAATGCAAAATAAAATATGCAAGAAAGCTGTGGATAACTGATCTGCTAAACATTGCAATATTGCTGTGAGGAACTAGGCAAGTTTTGAATTCTTAATTTTGAAACCTTCTGAAGAAGCTTCTGGGAAATCTGTGTCCAAGAAATTTTATAAGTGTTTTGAACTTATTTACTACAGGAATTTTAATTTATGTTAACAATTTATACAAAACTACTGCTCTTTTTTCCAAATGAAGCTTAGTTTCACTGATCCACTAGAGTACTAACCATATCAGAGTATGCAGTTCACTAATTAGGAAAAGTGAACAGGAGAAGGCTATTAAGCTCCTCAAACTTGTTCTGCTATTGAATCAGAACAAAGAACAAAGAACATTACAGCAGAGGAACAGGTCCTTCGGCCCTCCAAGCCTGTGCTGATCCAGATCCTCTGTCTAAAACTGTCACCTATTTTCCAAGGATCTATATCCTTCTACTCCATGTCCATTCCTGTATCTTTCTAAATACATCTTAAATGATGCTATCATGCCCGCTTCTACCACCTCCGCTGGCAACGCATTCCAGTCACCCACCACCCTCTGCATAAAGATCCTTCCACACATTTTTCCCTTAAACTTTTCCCCCCTCACCTTGAACTCGTGACCCCTAATAATTGAATCACCCACTCACTCTGGGAAAAAGGCTTCTTGCTATCCACTCTGTTGACACCTCTCATGATTGTGTAGACCTCAATCAGGTGCCCCCCCCAACCTCCATCTTTCTAATGAAAATAATCCTAATCTACTCAACCTGTCTTCATAGTTAGTGCCCTCCATAACAGGCAACATCCTGGTGAACCTCGTCTGCACCCTCTCCAAAGCATCCAAATTCTTGTGATAATGTAGTGATCAGAACTGTACACAATATTCCAAATGTGGCCAAACCGAAGTCCTACAAAACTGTATCATGACTTGCCAACTCTTGTACTCAATACCCCGTCCATTAAAGGAAAGCATGCTGTACTCTTTCTTAACCACTCTATTGGCCTGCGTTGCTGCCTCAGGGTACAGTGGACCTAAACACCTGGATCTCTCTGTACATCAATTTTCCCCAGGGCTTTTCTATTTACCATATAGTTTGCTCTTGAATTGGATCTTCCAAAATGCATCACCTCAGATTTGCCCAGATTGAATTCCATCTGCCATTTCTCCGCCCAACTCTCCAATCTATCTATATTCTGCTGCATTCTCTAACAGTCCCCTTCACTATCTGCTACTCCACCGATCTTAGTGTCATCTGCAAACTTGTTAATCAGACCACCTATGCCTTCCTCCAGATCATTTGCGTATATCACAAACAACAGTGATCCCAGCATGGATCCCTGTGGAACACTACTGGTCACAGTTCTCCATTTTGAGAAACTCCCTTCCACTACTACTTTGTCTCCTATTACCCAGCTAGTTCTCTATCCACATAGCTAGTACACACTGGACCCCATGCAACTTCACTTTCTCCATCAGCCTACCATGAGTAACCTTATCAATACCTTACTGAAGTTCATGTATATGATATCTACAGCCCTTCTCTCATCAATCAACTTTGTCTTTTCCTCAAATAATTTTACTAAGTTGGTAAGACATGACCTTCCCTGCACAAAAGCAAGATGCCTATCACTGATAAACCCATTTTCCTCCAAATGTAAATAGATTCTATCCCTCAGTATCTTCTCCAGAAGCTTCACTACTACTGACATCAGGCTCACCGGTCTATAATCACCTAGATTATCCTTGTTACTCTTCTTAAATAAGTGGAAAACATTAGCAATTCTCCAGTCCTCCGGGACCTCACCCATGTTCAATGATGCTGCAAAGATATCTGTTAAGGCCCCAACTATTTCCTCTCTCATTTCCCTCAGTAACTGGGATAGATCCCATCCGGCCCTGGGGACTTGTCCATCTTAATTCCTTTTAGAATACCCAACACCTCTTACCTCCTTATGCTGACTTGACCTAGAATAATCAAACATCTATCCTAACCTTTAACATCCGTCATGTCCCTCTCCTCGATAAATACTGACGCAAAGTAGTCATGAAGAATCTCACCCATTTTCTCTGACTCCATGCATAACTTCTTTCCTTTGTCCTTGAGTGGGCCAACCTTTCTCTAATTTCCCTCTTGCTCCTTATATACAAATAAAAGGCTTTGGGATTTTCCTTAACCCTGATTCCTAAAGATATTTCATGACCCCTTTTAGCCTTCTTAATTCTTACTTTCCCAATATCCTTCCAAACTTTCATCTGTTTCAGTCACCCAGACCTTATGTTTGCTTCATTTTTCCTTTTTACTAGTCTCACAATTTTACCTGTCATCCATGATTCCCTAATCTTGCCATTTCTATCCCTCATTTTCACAGGGACATGTCTGTCCTGCACTCTAACCAACCTCTCTTTAAAAACCTCTCACATATCAAATGTGGATTTACCCTCAAGCAGCTGCTCCCAATCCACATTCCCCAGCTCCTGCCAATTCTTGCTATAGTTGGCCTTCCCCCAATTTAGCAGTCTTGCTTTAGGACCACTCTCATCTTTGCCCATGAGTTTGCTAAAACTTATGGAATTGTGATCACTATTCCTGAAGTAATCCCCTACTGAAACATCAACCAACTGGCTGGGCTCATTCCCCAACATCAGGTCCAGTATGGCCCCTTTCCAAGTTGCACTATTTACATACTGCTCTAGATGTTCTTTACAAATTCTGTTTCATCTAAATGTCTAACACTAAGTGAGTCCTAGTCAATGTTGGGAAAATTATAATCTCTCATCACCACCATCCTACATCTTTCCATAATCTGTCTAGATATTTGTAACCCTATCTCATGCTCGCTGTTGGGAGGCCTATAGTACAGGCCCAATATTGTTACTGCACCAATCCTATTTCTGAGCTCTGCCCATATTGCTTCACTGCTCTAGTCTTCCATAGTGCCCTCCTTCAGCACAGCTGTGATATCCTCTCTGACCAGTAATGGCAACTCCTCCACCCCTTTTACCTCCCTCTCTATCCTGCCTGAAGCATTTATACCCTGAAATATTTAGTTGCCAATCTTGCCCTTCCCTCAACCACGTCTCAGTAATAGCAATAATATTATGCTCCCAGGTACTAATCCAAGCCCTAAGTTCATTTGCCTTACCTACTATGCTTCTCGCTTTAAAACAAATGCACCTCTGACCACCTGTCTTTTGCATTCATCATCTGCTCCCTGCTGACTCTTCCCCATAGTCACGCTGACTTCATTATCCAGTTCCGTACAGGCTTTACCTCTTTACTGTTCACTGACCTCCTCATCTGGTTCCCATCCACCTGTCACATTAGTTTAAACCCTCCCCAACAGCGGTGGCAAAAGCACCCCATCGCACATTGGTTCCAGTCTGGCCCAGGTGTAAACCATCTGATTTGTAATAGTCCCATCTCCCCCAGAACCAGTGCCAATGACCCAAAATTCTGAACCCCTCCCTCTTGCACCATCTCTCAAACCACTCATTCATTCTGCCTATTCTTTTATCTCTACTATGACTAGCACATGAAACTAGTAGCAATTCTTAGATTACAATCTCTGAGGTCCTACATTTTAACTTGGCTCTTAACCCTCTAAATTCTGCTTGTAGGACCTTTCCTTATTTATTACCTATATCATTGGTGCCTATATGCACCATGACAACTGGCTGTTTATCCTTCCCCTTCAGAATGTCCTACTGCCAATGTGAGACATCCCGGACCCTTGCACTTGGGAGGCAACATACCGTTTGTGAGTCTCATTTTTGATCACAGAACCACCTAGCTACTTCCCTTACAATTGAGTCTCTTATCAGTATAGTCTTTCTGCTTTTCTTCCTGTCCTTTTAAACAGTAGAGCCAGCCATGGTGCCATGAACCTGGCTACTGTTGCCTTCCCCTGGTGAGCCATCTCCCCCAACAGTATCCAAAACAGTAGACCTGTTTTGAAGGAAGATGACCCCAGGGGACATTTGCACTGCCTTCCTGCTTTTTCTCTGCCTTTTGGTCACCCATTCCCTTTCTCTCTCAGCAATCCTAATCTATAGTATGACCAATTCACTAAAAGTGTTATGGACGACCTCCTCAGCATCACAGATGCTCCAAAGTGAGTCCATCCGCAGCTCCGTGTGATCGAACAAGAGCTGCAGCTGGACACACTTCCTGCATGTGAAGGTGTCAGGGACATCAGTTGCGGCCCTGAGCTCCCACATTGAACAAGAGGAGCATAACACGGGTTTGGGGTCTCCTGCCAACTCATGCCTCTTAAGCTTAACTTAGTGCAAATATAATATCAAATACAAGATAAATGAAATTTTAAAAATTTACTAATCACACTACTTAATAGCACACGATAAAAAAGAATAGGAAAAACATTACCTTATCAACACACCACAGAATTTGTACATTGTTGACCTGCACTGTAACTCATTTTACCTGCCTTTGATTCACATCCCTTGACATCTTTAAACAATAAAAAAAATGATTTTATTGTATTAAAAATTTCAGTTGATGAGTGGGCACATTTGGCTCTCCTGTAACGCATGTTTTTTCGACATGAGTTGGCTTTAATGTGATTACAGAATTCAAACCATTAGTTGTGCAATGCAAACTTCCCTTACCTGTATTGGCTATAACGCAGTTCCAGCCCTATTAATTTGAATGGTGTGGCCATTATGTGATTTCTTATAGTGTGAGAACGCACGAGAACAGAACTATCCCGTTGTATCAGAACCAACTGTATCAAATTTCCACTCCCCGATGTGTGAAAAATGCTTCCTGATTTCCATTCTAAAAGATGTATTCCTGTGTCTCACACTCAAGGAAATATTTGGATTATTATACATTTTTTTTGACTAAGTACAATCTATATCGAGTTTTTAGGAGGGGTTTCCACCACAAAGTCTAGAGAGATTTCTCGCTATATCTTACCAAACCCACCTTATTCATTACCTATCCAGTCCCAGTGGTATCCCTCACAATTCCAGCCCCATCTTAAACTATGGCATTGCCAGAACAACGTGCGACTTAGCTGATATCCCAGAATTCTCCACCACCCATTGCACCCATGTCACCCATAAAAGCCAGACAAGCACTTTCATTCCAGAGCTTCCCTGCATGATTCTAGTTTAGGCACATTGCAAAACAGGTTTGGAGGGTAAACTGTGAGGCAGATGCAGAGATTCTTCAGTGTGATTTGGAGAAGGTCAGTGAGTTGGCAATTGCCTAACAGATGAAGAACAATATGGATAAATGTGAGGTAATCAATATTGGTATCAAAAACAGGAAGATGATTTTTTTATCTGAATAGTAGGAAACAGTAAGTGTAACAAGACCTGGGTGTCCTTGTACACCAGTTACTGAAAGTAAGTATATAAGTGCAGCAGACGGTGAAGACAAATGGTACGTTGACCTTCATAGTGAGAGGATTCGATACTTGAGAAGGAATGTCTTGCTACAGTTGTACAGGGCCTTAGTAAGATCACACTTTGAGTATTATGTGCAATTTTGATCTCCTTATTGGAAGAAGGATGGTCTGTCTATGGAGGGAGTGCTACAGACCAGACAGATTCCTCTATTGGCAGGACTGATGTTAAAAGAGAGGGGGAATCTGGAATCGCAGTCTGAGGATACTGGGTAGACCAGTTAGGACTGAGAAGAGGACAAATTTCTTCACCCAGAGAGTGTGAACCTGGGAAATTCTCAGTTACAGAAAGCTGTTAAAGTCAAAACATTGAATGTTTTCAAGGAGGCGATAGGTATAGTTCTTTGCCAAAAGAGATGTTAAGGTATGAGGCAAAATACAATAGAGTCAAACTTGACTTAATGAAGTTTTGATTTCTCTTGAGTTGAAAATCTGCCCCAATATTTATAAAGTAAAACAGAAAATATTAGAAATTTACATGCTGCTCAGCATCTACAATGAGAAAAAATGACTAGTTAGGATATTTTGGAAGTAAACTCTTTTTATGGACACATTTGTAATTTTTATTTCAGATTTTCAGTTACTTTAATTCATTCAACATGTCATAGAATCATAGAATCCTTAATGTGAGTAAAAGATTCAAGGAGAAAGTGAGGACTGCAGATGCTGGAGATCAGAGCTGAAAATGTGTTGCTGGAAAAGCGCAGGAGGTCAGGCAGCATCCAAGGAACAGGAGAATCGACATTTCGGGCATAAGCCCTTCTTCAGGAATGAGGAATGTGTGTCCAGCAGGCTAAGATAAAAGGTAGGGAGGAGGGACTTGGGGGAGGGGTGTTAGAAATGCGATAGGTGGAAGGAGGTCAAGGTGAGGGTGATAGGCCGGAGTGGGGTGGGGGCGGAGAGGTCAGGAAGAAGATTGCAGGTTAGGAAGGCGGTGCTGAGTTCGAGGGATTTGACTGAAACAAGGTGGGGGGGAGGAGAAATGAGGAAACTGGAGAAATCTGAGTTCATCCCTTGAGGGATGAACTCAGATTTCTCCAGTTTCCTCATTTCCCCTCCGCCCACCTTGTCTCAGTCAAATCCCTCGAACTCAGCACCGCCTTCCTAACCTGCAATCTTCTTCCTGACCTCTCCGCCCCCACCCCACTCCGGCCTATCACCCTCACCTTGACCTCCTTCCACCTATCGCATTTCTAACACCCCTCCCCCAAGTCCCTCCTCCCTACCTTTTATCTTAGCCTGCTGGACACACATTCCTCATTCCTGAAGAAGGGCTTATGCCCGAAACGTCGATTCTCCTGTTCAACAAAGATTCAAGGCAATGATAGATCAATTACAGAGGTTACATTTTGTCTAATCAACGCAGTGAAGTATGCCATGACACACCGCTGAGCAAGTTGAACCTGAACCGAGGTCCCCTGGTTCAGAGCTAGGGACAGTACCATTCCACCACAGGAGACCACAAGTTAGAAAAGCTAAATAAACTTTAATAAGGATGCACGTTTTCACATAATGCTAAAACCCATTGAACCAGAGATCTTTAGATCTTCAGTCAAGTATGCTCCCAGCTGAGCTATTTTAGCAGAGCATGAAAGTGATCTTGGGTGGTCTCAAACCACCAACCTTTCAGTTAACTTAAATGTGCTGACCAAATGCACCACAGAGACTGGTACTAGTGTATGATACAAGTTCACAGATATTTTTAATCAACTTGTTGAGGCATGATGCCCAGATGTGGGGACACTACTGAAGCTCCACATTTTAAATTCATGTACCCATCACATCCCCATTGTGGATGACTGGTGGGATTCAAAACCAGACCTCCAGAACATTACCTGTGTCTCCGAATAAACAAGACTAGAGTAGTGCTGGAAATGCACAGTAGGCCAGGCAGCATCTGAGGAGCAGGAGAATCGGCGTTTCAGGCAGGAGCCCTTCATCAGGAAAGGCCACCCACCAATATTCTATACCATTTCAAACATCAAAAACTGTAAGTACAACAAACTTTTATATACCCACCTCAATAACCAGGGCTCCTCGATAACTGCCACAGACACATTTGCTTCCTCAGTGCCTGCCTCCATAACCGACTGAGCCCACATGGGCTCCAGACTACATTCAGACCAGCATAGCTCAGATCCAAACAGGACAACCAGTACAGACTACAGATTCAAAACCAACAGCGACTGTTCTCCTTCCGGACCACCATCAACAGCTGTCCCCCCCGCTCCATATTCGCAGCCATACGTCACCACCTTACCTCGCTACAGTTAGCTATGCCTCAACTGAGGGCCACACTCTCTCAGAACTACACAGGACCCCTCTGTACTATATCCTAAGAAGAACTCATGTTCTCAACGAACAGTATTTCTACACCATTTCAAACATCAAACATTGTAAGTACAACAAACTTTTATATACCCACCTCAATAACCAGCACTCCTTGATAAGCTACCATCCACCACCTCTCCGAATAAAATCTAATGATAATATCACTATGCTATCTCCATCTGAAAAAGTCACATGTACATTGCATAATGAACTCAATGTCCCAATTTGTTGCAGTTTAAAATAACAATATCCTGCATCTGTCATGCAAGAATAAAACCGACAGCCTTAGGTTCAAAGCAGAAAGTGGCAACTCACACTCCATCTTCACTAGATATGCACCACCTATCCCACCATAAAATCCCAAATTTTCCTCCAAACTGGCGATCCAGCATTTTGATGGCTGAGACTGCATGTAAGTCCAGCAGTTGCCATGTCTCTGATGGTTCTGTTGGGATTGCAGAGTTGCTAGCCAATCTGATTGGCACAAAACTCTCTGAGAAAGGACCCCTGCTCAGTTGAGGAGCAGAAAGCCCATCTCCTGCCAATTAATGTTCCTTGGAGCAGTAAGTCACTCCATGGCATACTTAAGTGGTTGGTGGAATGACAAACCTCTCCATTGGGAAAATTCAGCTCCATATGTGGGGTGTTGATGTCACATGATTCACACGGGTTTAACCTCCATAAAACCAACAGATGTCTACATTTATGAATTCAAAAAACAAATTCAAGAGTTGGCTATCATATCCTTTTCTTATATGTTTCTATAAGACCTGTGAAGCATGACCTGCCTTTCATGAACCCATGCTGTGTCTGCTCAACAGGACAAATTCTATCGAGATGCCTTGCTATTTCTTCCTTGATAATAGACTCAAGCATCCTCCTCACTACAGAGGTCAAGCTAACCAGTCTATAATTCCCCATCTTTTGTCTACCTCCCTTTTTAAACAGTGATGTCACATTTGCTGTTTTCCAATCTGCTGGATCTGCCCCAAAGTCCAGCGAATTTTAGAAAATTACCTCAAGTGCACTTGCTATTTCTCCCACTGTTTCATTTAGTACCCTGGGATGCATTCCATCAGGGCCAGAAGACTTGTCTATCCAAGCTACATTAGCTTTCCCAACACTACGTCTTCCGTAATATTGATTGTTTCCAGGTCCTCACCTACCTTGGTCTCTGTCACTTACTGGCATGTTATTAGTGTCCTCCACTGTGAAAACCGACACAAGATATTTTGTATTATGAGATTTCAAAACTAAATGCTCCTTCACATCCTCTAATGAACCAATGTTTACTTTATAAAAACTTTTTAATAAAGTTTTTATAAAAACTTTTGCTATCTGTCTTTATGTTCTGTGCTAGTTTTTTCTCATGTTCTATCTTACTTTTCTTTATAGCTCTTTTTGTGACTTTCTGTTGACTTTAAAGTTTTCCCAATCTTCTAGTTTCCTGCTGTTCTTGGCCACTTTGTATGCCTTCTCTTTCAATTTGATAGCCTCCCTTACTTCCTTAGACACCCAGGGTAGATTACCCCTTTTCCTTTTCACTGAAATATGCTTTTGCTGACCACTTTGAAAAATTACCATGCAAATTCTCATCTGCTCATCAATGGTCCCATCATAAAGTCTTTGTTTCTGGTCTACTTTAGCCAAGTCCCCCCTTATTCTATTGTAGTCTCCATTGTTTAAGCTTCAGACCCTGGTATTGGATTTTATCTTCACACTCTTCATCTGCTTTCTAAATTCAATTGTACTGCAATCACTCCTTCCAAAAGGATCCCTAACAATGAGATAATTAATTATTCCTGTCTCATTACACAGGACCAGATCTAGGATAACTTACTCCTTCAAAGGTTTCATTGCATACTGTTCAAGAAAATTATCACAGACACACTCAACAAACTCATCCTCAAGGCTACCCTGACCAAGCTAGTTTGACCAATTCACCAATGTAGATGAAAATCCCTCCTGATAATTGCTGTACCATTTTTACAGGCATTAGTTACTTCTTTGTTTATTGCCCAATCCAATGTGATGCTATTATTCGGTGACCTATAGATTATGCCTGTCGGTGACGTTTTCTTCTTAGAATTTCCATAGAATCTATATCCTCCGCCCTTGAGCCCCGCCCCTCCAACCGCCACCAGGACAGAACCCCACTGGTCCTCACCTACCACCCCACCAACCTCCATGTCCAGCGTATCATCCGCCGTCATTTCCGCCACCTCCAAACAAACCCCACCACCCGGGATATATTTACCTCCCCTCCCCTATCAGCGTTCCGAAAAGACCACTCCCTCCGTGGCTCCCTCGTCAGGTCCACACCCCCCACCAACCCAACCTCCACTCCCGGCACCTTCCCCTGCAACCGCAAGAAATGCAAAACTTGCGCCCACACCTCCCCCCTTACTTCCCTCCAAGGCCCCAAGGGACACTTCCATATCCACCACAAATTCACCTGCACCTCCACACACATCATCTCACAGCACCCGATGTGGCCTCCTCTATATTGGGGAGACAGGCCGCCTACTTGCGGAACGTTTAAGAGAACACCTCTGGGACACCCGGACCAACCAACCCAACCACCCCGTAGCCCAACACTTCAACTCCCCCTCCCACTCCACCAAGGGCATGCAGGTCCTTGGACTCCTCCATCGCCAGACCATAGCAACACGACGGTTGGAGGAAGAGCGCCTCATCTTCCGCCTGGGAACCCTCCAACCACAAGGGATAAACTCAGATTTCTCCAGTTTCCTCATTTCCCCTCCCCCCACCTTGTCTCAGTCAAATCCCTCGAACTCAGCACTGCCTTCCTAACCCGCAATCTTCTTCGCCCCCACCCCACTCTGGCCTATCACCCTCACCTTGACCTCCCTCCACCTATCGCATTCCCAACGCCCCTCCCCCAAGTCCCTCCTCCCTACCTTTTATCTTAGCCTGCTGGACACCTTTTCCTCATTCCTGAAGAAAGGCTGATGCCTGAAACGTCGATTCTCCTGCTCCTTGGATGCTGCCTGACCTGCTGCGCTTTTCCAGCAACACATTTTCAGCTTAGTACTTAAACCCTCCTTCACACATGCTAACCTGCTGCTTACCTTTTTATTTACTAGCATACTTCCTGTCATTTTCCCTTCCCCCTGACTCACCAGTATCTTATGTTTCTTGTTGCACTGGCTAATTGGGCTTGTGAAGGAATCCTTACTTTCACTTATGTCACAAATGTTTCAATTTCTAACACTAGGTATAAATATATTTGCAATAAATACATCAATAAAAATGCTGACAAGCAAGTCTATTGAATACAGATTATTTTATTTTCTGTCAGACACACATTGACATGGTTCTGCAACGTCCAGAGACTCTAAGTTTATGCCAGTATGCACATTTCTTGGGTTGCCAAGAAACATTCCTGGCTATTACTGGCTATACATCTGCTGTAGAAGTTATTTGAAGATATAAAGGTACTGGAATACCCTACATTGCTAACAGTCAGATGTACCTGTTTCATGGACTTTAATGTTTTATTTTTTGTACAAGTACAGATGAATAGTTTAACAAAGCACAATCACGATCAAGCAAATGTTATGTTTCAACAGCTTACAAGACCTACCTATATTACAACTACAGACAATGTTAGTCTCATGACTCAAAGATGTCTTTCTTTACCTCTTTACCATACTTGCTGTATAACACCTTTATTTGATTTCCTTTCTGATCGTTTTGTTTGTACCACCTTGTGTGAATATAATGATAATTTTTGATTGCATCTTTTAGTGGGTAAAGTTTATTTTTATTATTTATTGGCTGTTTACATTTTTAAATTCTCCTTTAGTGCTCATTTTACTTTCCATTTCACTTTTGTGATGTTTATTGCAAGTTGCTGGCAGCTGAGAAAATAATTCCACCAAGTGCTTAAGAAATTGTTATGGTCATGTCCATTGGAACCTAGTATTAGTCCAAATACTGATATCAAGTGGGGAAGGATGCTTGGATAAAATCTTCAGTGGAAGAGACGTTCAATCTTTTTTTAATAGAATAGATTTATTACATGGTGATAAATAGCTAGTTACATTTCATCGGAGTTACATCAAAGATCTTTGTCTGAGGCTACTAACTTAGACTTAAAGATAAGCACACATTACTATTTAGCTACATGGAGGGTACTAGTAGGACAACCACAACTGAATTAGTAACAAATGTAAAAGGTGCTTCCAGGCACAGTCCTTCATGGGCAGAATCTCTCATGATGTCAGTTAGTTCTTTCATACTATAACTGCCTTATACAGTTATTAAAGCCCTTGGTTAATATATTTGATTGCTTCTTGTTCATTAATAATCAATAGATTCACAAAAGATCTCTATTTGCCTCTGAACCTGCCTGGATGAAACCCAAAAATGAGTAGGATCATGTCAGAATCCTGATCCAACATCACCCTCGGGAATATGACTCGTTCCAGACACAAAAATCCACTTCCTTTTATCTGGAAAATCTCCAAATTTCACCTTTGCCACAGCATCAACAATCCATTTAAAACAAGGAATGTGATTTAAGATATAAAAGTCCTTAATGCAGCCAGGATGGAACTTTCTTTAATACACTTATGGGACATGGCCATCACTTGTCCATCCTTAAGTGCCCTTGAGAAGGTGGTGGTGAGCTTCCTTCTTGATCCAAAAATGTGCAGGTTAGGTGAATTGGCCATGCTACATTGCCCGTAGTGTAAATGTAGGGGAATAGGTTTGGGTGGGTTGCGCTTTGGCGGGTCGGTGTGGACTTGTTGGGCTGAAGGGCCTGTTTCCACACTAAGTAATCTAATCTAATCTAATCTAAACCACAGCAGCCCATGTGCTGTCAATAGATGTACAATACCTTTAGGGAGGGGGTTCCAGGATTTTGACCCAGGGATACTGAATGAACATCAATACATTTCCAAGTTGGGATGGCAAGTGGCTTCGAGGGAATGTGGACACAAATGTGGTCATGGCAGCATTGACCTTGATAACAATAGAGAAGGATGAATGAGCAACGGCAATTTGCTGCAGGTCTTGCTGCAAATGGTGATAGAGTACTTTCAAATCCTTCCTGGAGTGGCACAGCTCCTCCTGCTGTGCTCCACTAAAAACCTGCAAGGCCAATCTGAACAGTCTGATGGTGTAAGCATTCCTGTGGGATCTTTGTCTGCCTTGTTCATTTTGCAGCTGAAAGTTGTCTGCCCTGCCTGCTGTTGCTGTTTCAATTTCAATGTCAGGGACCTCAAGACCTCTGCTGTCAGAGTCTTTTACCAGTCACCAATTGGTTTTTGTTCTATTTCAAAAATTTACTTTATTCATAAAAAAAACTTTATATATATATATATATATATATATACATCGTCACTAGAACAGTTTGATTTGGTAGACAGCCTTTCAATATTGAGAACAAATAAGATTCAGACGTTTCTTACTTATACACTATTATATTTTCAGACATCTGAGGTACGAGGAGAGTCTGATAACTGAACGGACCCCCATTTAACTTGATATGGAGGTAGTACTAGCAGTTTCTAAAGTTCTAAGTTGACAGAAGCTATCATATTTCAGAACCAAAGTTATATGAGTACTCCTATTAATAATGCTGAAGGTGGTGACTTTCCAATATGCACCATCCAATAGTTTGTGGGCAAATTGTAAAATTGTCTCTATCAATACAGATCGCAACAAAATGGATTTAGCTGTTACGCAAATTTGTAAATATTACTTTTTTAAAGTTATTAATTTGCAAGATGTAGCCATTACTACTTTGGCCAGTATTTATTACTCATCCCTTAAACCCTTTGAGAAGATGGTGGTGAACTGTCTTCTTGAACTGTGCACTCCATGTGGTAAATCCTCTTGGTGCTGTTAGGAACTGAATACCTGGATTTTGACCCAATAAAGAAGAAGAAATGCTGATACAGTTGTAAGTCAGGTGGAGTGTGGCTTGAGGACTACATGCAGGAGAGGTGTTCCTGTGCATCTGTTGCACTTGCTCTTCAAGTTGATAGAGATTATGAGTTTGAAAGGTGCTTTCGAAGAATCCTTGGGTGAGTTGCTGCATTGCAACTTGGGGGCACATTTGTTGCCACTATGAGTCAATGGTGGAGGGAGTGTGGGTCTATGGTGGTGAATGGGGCGTGGGTTCTGAATTCAAGTTTCATGAATATTATTGTTATGCTCCTGTAGATATTTATTGGACAGAAACATTAGCTGTCTAATTCAAGTCTTGTCCAAAAGTTACATGGGCTGACATCTGGTATGATTTCAGCACAATTTTCTTTCCAACTTGCGTGATGTGACTACTCTATTCATATTAAAAACAGAGTGGTAGGCAGACATAACGCTCTCCTCAACAGTAGTATCAATACAAAAGAAGTGAAATATGCAAAGATATTGCCAGAAATTTCCTGGCACTCCAGACTTTAACAAGTGAACAATTTTGTTTCAACTACAAGATCACTGGCAGCTGCCAGCTCTGGTTTTGTCATGAAAATTGGCCAGAGACAAATCATACAATAAAGTTCTTTGGAATCACTGCATGGATTCATTTAGAGCTAAAAAGAATTTTTCACTGGATCAGAAAGTTTCAGCTTATGGTTTTATTCTAATGCTTCGCAATACAACAGCATGAATACTAATGCCTCTGTTCCTCATCAGTGATTAGAACGATTTTCTGATGCTAATGGTATTTGAGGTCCACCCACCTATTCAGCCAATTAAGAGACCCCTCAAAGTCCTGTTCAGTTAAGGACAGTAGGCAGGTTCTGTAAATGGAAAAGGCATTTGAAGTTCTGGCTGACAAACAGTTCCAGTGGAAGCAGTGGCAAGATCAATGTAAAACACTGCTGATGTAGGTGGTAAACTGCAAGAATGTCCATCAAGGTGATGCACTAGAGGGTTAAAAATAAGTTAAACATGCTTTGTGACCACGGCTTCTATGTTTACATTATGATGGGCAAGCTCAACAGACAACACCCTACAAGCACCTTCCAAGCATTGTCTTCAATAGGTGACCAGCCCACAAACAGGAAGATCCCAATACCATTTTTGAAATCTTGCTATCAAATTTTCCCTGCAATGGGCACCTAATTGACATTGATCAGCTACCCACCACGAGGAAAGTATCAATGGTTTGCCTTCAATTTATGGAATATCTTTGTGGATGACTAGTTCAAGATGTCAAATATTGAGAACCTTGACCATTATGATACTGGACACACTTGTGGTGCCTTTCCAGTATGGAAGCTCATACTGTTAAATTTGACTTTACAGCTCCCAGTATACACACAAAATCATGCAATAAAATTTCTACATCTGTAATTCCAAATGTGAGATCTTATAACATAGTGACATCCCTACCTCTGAGCCAGAAACTTTGGATTCAGGAGTTGATGGCCACAGAAGCTGCATTTATAATTCAACGAAACAGTTTGAGTATCAATCTGCATATCCTTTCATAAATGCCAATGACAAGTGGTAATTGAGGAAAACTTTTGTGGTCAGCTAATTGATGGAAATAAACTTGGAGCCAGTGTATTAACTATTCGTAACTTTAGGACTGCAATATTCAGGTAAATGTGTATGGTGACACAGTAATGCATTGGCTCAGTTGGGGGTGGTCTGGGTCAGATTGTTGTCAAAGGCAAGGGATCGATCACCATTCCAGCTGGAGTGCACTCACACCTCCCTCTTTGTCCTAAGCATGTGGAAATTATAGTGCTATGGTCAGACCTATCTTTAAAAACAGAAGTTAGCAAAATATCTGAATCTAAATGGAAAATGTAAGTCCATTCACCTTCTTCCATCAAGTAATTTATTTTGTAAATTTTGAATTTTCCAAACACCTTTATTCCCAGCCTTTTTAAGGTTTTCACTTCAAAATAAACATGATATTTTATTTCAGTGTGTGTACAATTTTGCTAATGTGTTTATGACAGCTGCTACAGTGCTATGGAAGTTTTCCACCAGCTGTTTTCATTTTAAAACGTAACAAACCTTTGTATTTAATCGCACAAGATGACCTATAATTGTGAGCAGTATTTTGCCATTAATTAATGAATCGAGTAATCATTTCCATATTCTCCCAGTTTTCTGAGCAATTTCTGAAGATAAATGGCACAATCTCAAGGGTCATTTCTTAGCCATATTCAAAAACAATGAGACCTTTTTGGTTGCTGTTTTATTATGCTCACAGAGTGACCTATTTTCTAACTGAACAAAAGAAAAATTACCTCAACTCAGGAATTAGAATAATAATTGTTCAACACTATAGTAAATCAGAGGTGGTCTAACACAAATTCGCCAAATTTTGTCCACACTAACATTTGTGATTTATTTTTTTAAAAAACAACCTTAACCATTATTCTTAACTGGAAATATTACTAGTAACTGGGAAGTTCCACCCACCAGTTAGATTTAGTTGCTTCCAACATTTGTTCCAATATTTTGAGAGTATTGACAAACATGACTGAAATATTTGTGCACATTTGAAAGGAAATATTAAAGATTGACAATATTTGGTAACTTTTGCCTACTGCGGGCATGTTAAAGCATGTTACAATTTATAAAGAGCTTGTGAAGTATAATCACTATAACAATGAAGGAACGAAGCATCCAACATTCACACTGTATGATCTCACCAGCAGTAATGTGATAATGACCAGATATTCTGTGGTTTTCTCATGTTCATTGAGAGATAAATACTTGCCAGGATACCAGGGACAACTCCCTAGTAAGGTCAAGGGGCTGAATTGCTTACTCCTGCTCAGGGTTCTTATAAGATCTAACGTGTCCCCTTTAGATACCATAGGTTTGAAATCTGGCAGATGATCTTGAGTTTTTCTTTTTAATTCACTTGAGCAATGTGGGCATCATTGGTTGGCCCTAGTTGTCCTTGAGAAGGTGGTGGTGAGCTGCCTTCTTGAACCGCTGCAGACCATGTGCTGTAGGTACACAATACCCTTAAGTAGGGAATTCCAGGATTTTGACCCAGGGACAAGGTCCTCGTCCTTCTAGATGGAAGTGGATTTGGAAGGTGCTGTCTAAAGATGAATTTCTGCAATGCGTCTTGTGGATAGTAAATCCTGCTACTACTGCATGCTGTTGGTGCAGGGAGTGCATCCTTTTGGATGTGGTGCCAATTAAATGGGTTGTTTTGTCTTGGATGATGTTAAGCTTCTTGAGTGTTGTTGGAGCTGCACCCATTCAAGCAAGTGGGGAGTATTCCGTCACACTCCTGACTCGTGTCCTGTAGATGGTGGAGTGGTTTGGGGAGTCAGAAGGTGAGCTACTGATCACAGTATTCTTAGCCTCTGACCTGCTTTTGTAAACACTGCATTTATATAGTAAGTCTAGTTGGATTTCTGTTCAACTCTAACCCCAAGGATGTTGATAGTGGGGAACCCAGTGATGGTAATATCACTGAAGGTCAAGGGGTAGTGGTTAGATTTTCTCTTATTGGAGATTGTTATTGCCTGGCATTAGTGTGGCATTAGTGTTACTTGCTACTTGTCAGCCCAAGCCTGGATATTGCCCAGATCTTGTTGCATTTGAACATGAATTGCTTCAGTGTCTGAGGAATTGTGAATGGTGCTGAATATTATGCATTCATCAGCAAAAATCCCCACTTCTGACCTTATGATGGAGGGAAGGTGATTGATGAAACAGCAGAAGATGGTTGGATCTGGGACACTAACTATCCTGAGGAACCCCTGCAGAGGTGTCCTAGAGCTGAGAATCTGACCACAACCATTCTCTTATGTGTCAGGTATGAGTCCAACCAGGACAAAGTTTGTCCCTAATATCCACTGAATCCAGTTTTGCTCAGGCTCCAAGATGCCACACTCAGTTGAATGCCACTTTGAAAGCAAAGGCTGTCACTCTCACCTCACCTCTCAAATTCAGCTTTTTGACCATGTTTGAACAAAGGCTGTAATGAGGTCAGGAGCTGAGTGTCCCTGATGGAATACAAACTGGGCCTCACTAAGCAGGTTATTGCTGAGCAAGTGCTCCTTGATAAAACTATTGATGACACCTTACATCAATTTATTGATGATAAGAGTTGACTGATGGGGCCGTAATTGGCCAGGTTAGGTTTGTCATTTTGTTTCTGTACAGGACATACTCTGACAATTGTCCACACTGTTGGTTAGATACCAATGTTGTAGCTGTACCAAAATAGCTTGGCTAGGGGAGTGGTAAGTCGTAGATCACAAGTCTTCAGTACTATTGCTGGAATGTTGATGGAGTCCATTTCTTTTGCAGCGTTAAGAGTCGACAGAGATTTATTGATATCACATGGCGTGGATCAGATTTGCTGAAGATTGACATCGGTGATGATGTGGACCTCTGTAGGAAGCTGAATTGGATCAGCCAATTGAAACTTCTGCCTGCAAATGGATGTAAATATTTCAGCTTTATCTTTGGCACTGATGTTTTGGGCCATCATCACCTTTGAGAATGGATAGATTTGTACAGATTCCTCCTCCAGCACACTTAAGTATTTAATTATCAGTTTGATTATCCACCACTATTTGTAACTGGATGTGGCAGGACTGCAGAGGTTGAACATGACCCTTTGGTTGTGGAGCCACTTTGCTCTGACTATCTTTTGTTGCTGATAGAGTTTGGCACACTAGTAGTCCTGCTTTTTAGCTTCACCATGTCGGCACATCAGTTTGATGTATGCCTGGTGTTGCTCCTGGCATGCTTTTCTGCACTCTTCTTTGAATCAGGGATGATCCCTTAGCTTTCTGGTAACAGGGTGAGTGGACAATTTGCTAGAGAATAACTATTCAGATTGTATCTGAGTATAATTCTGTTGTTGATAGCCTACGGTGCCTAGGAGGTCATGAGGACTGCAAAGCAGATAGTGTGTGCCACTGGAAAAAGCACAGCAAGGTCGGGCAGCATCTGAGGACCAAGCAAGTCGATGTTTCGGGCTTAACCCTTCATTAGGACCCATTGACAATGCCTTGTGATTGCCCAATGTTGAGTTACTAGATCTCTTCAAAATCTCTTAGCATGGTGGTCATGCCACACAACATGATGGAAGGTATCCTCAATGTGAAAACAGGGCTGTTCAAACCCTTCATGATTTGTACACTTCTATTAAATCTTCACTGAATCTTCTCTTCTCTAACAAGAGGAGTCCCAGCTTCTCCAATCAACCCCTGGAACCATTCTCATGACTATATCATCATATCCCTTCTAAATTATAATGCCAGAAATTGGATCTGATACTCCAGCTGAGGTCAAACCACTGTATTAAACAAATTTATCATAATATCCTTGCTATTGTATTCAATGTCTCTAATTATAAATCCCATGATGCTCTATGTCAAGCTTTTTTTTCAACCTGGCCAGTACTCTTCAATAATTTATACATGTATACTTCATAGTTGCTCTGTCCATGTACCCACTTTGGAATTGTAACCTTTATTGCACATTGCCCCACCTAATTTTGCTTATCAAAATAAGTTCTCTGCAGTAAATTTTAATCCTCGCTTACACACCCTATCATCAACCTGTGTCTGTCCTTTCGAAGTTTATCACTACCCTCCTCACAGTTCACAGTGTTTCACCAATATTGAAACCATGCCCCATGCATTATTCTCATGTGATTAATGACACATCATGAAAATCCGAGGTCCTAACTCTAAGACCAGGTCCTAACACCAATACTTACAAAACCTCATTATACATATGTTTTCAGTCTGGGAAGTAATGGTTCACGACCATATCCATGTTCCTCCCTCAACCAAATTTGTCATCACATTGCTACTCCCCCTTTTATTCCACGAGTTCTAACCTCACTTTTAAGTCTAAGAGCAAATTACTGCAGATACTGGAATCTGTACTGAAAACAAAAAATGCTGGAGATCACAATGGGTCAGGCAGAATCCATGAGGGGAAAGCAAGCTAACATTTCGAGTCTAGATGAGTCTTCATCAGAACTGACGTGAAGTGTGGGGGGAACGGCATTTATGCTACAGTGGAGGGTGGGGGTGGTTGGAGTGCTGAGGGAGAAAGGATGTTGATAGTTCAGATGAAGTGATCAGAATTTGAGAATGGAAGAAAAAACAGACAATCCCATTGGAGTGGGGCGAAGGGAGAGAGGACATAGTGACAGAGAATGTAACAAGCAAAGCTAAGAGAAAGGAAGGAATGTGTTCACAGTTCAAAGATGCAGAATTCAATGTTAAACTCAGAAGGTTGTAGAGTGCCTAATTAAAATATGAGATGATGCTCCTCCAGTTTGTGCTGTGATTTGCCTGAGCACTGCAGCATACTAAGGACAGAGAAGTGGGTATGCAAGCACGATGCTGTGTTAAAATGAGTGACTACAGGTAAGTTGGGGTCATGCTTGCACATGGACCAGAAGTATTTGACAAAGTGCTCATCCAGTCTGCTGTCTGCTCTTCCCAGTCTGGCAGTTAGACACACCATTGTTCTGCAATTCTCACATTCTGATCACTTAATCTGAACTAACAACATTCTTTTTCTTCCCTTGCACTCCAACATCTGCACCCCCAACTCCCTGTTCCCCATTATAACATAAATACCGCCCCCTCCACACTACACGTCAGCTCCGATGAAGAGTCATCTGGAGTCAAAACATTAGCTTGGTTTCACTCCAGGGATGTTGTTTGACCAATTGCGATTGCGAGTACTTTTTGTTTTCACTTTTAAGTCTATTATATCAACTGATTTTTGGAATCCATATTCACCACATCAACCACCTATACAACAATCTACACAACTGCTCACCTTGTTGAGTGAGCTCACTGTACTATTATACACAATAGGGTAGAATTTTTCCCACTATCTCACATGGTGGCGATCTACATGATCTGCTTGCTCTAATTTGGTGGAGGAAGCCACTTGGTAGTCTAACGTGAAAAAACTTGTGTTTTAAACAAGATGTTGTTTATAACACAATAGCGACTTGGTACAAATTACTGTGATGTGATAAACAAGTTACAGTCTATGAGAAAGTCCCAGGTGATTGATCTTGATGCCAAAACTGTTCTCTCACCTTGCCCATTTGGTAAGTGGGTATACACCTTTTAATGATACCAACTAAACAATAATCTTTCAGAGAGAGTTGCTTTATAAACTCTGTTTCTTCTTTTGATCCATTGAAGTTCATCAGAACAGTCCTGTGTATGAAAAGGACATTGCAAGGCTACAAATGCATATAGATAGATTAACTGATAGGAAAAGATCCAGCAAGCAGAATATAATTTGGGAAAATATGAAATTGCCAATTTTGGTGGGAAGAATAAAAAAGGAAACTGTATCTGCTTCTGTTTGTCATTTATATAAATAATTTGGTCGAGAATACAGTACACATGACACCAAAACTGGTGGTATAGTATGTAGAAAGCTATCTAAGAATACAAAGAGACCTTGATCAACTGGGTCAATGGGCTGAGAAGTGGCAGGTGGAGCTTAGTTTAGATAAATGCGAGGTATTCCATTTTGGTAAAATAAATAAGGGCAAGACTAATACAATTAATGGTAGGACCTTGGGTGGTAAAGTTGAACAGAGATACCTAGGATTCAGGTTCATAATTCTCTGAAATATGCATCGCAGGTAGACAAGGTGGTTAAGAAGGCATTTAGCATGCTTGCCTTCAATACTCCTACATTTGAGTTTTGGAGTCAAGACATAATGTTGAGGCTGTGCAGGACATTGGTGAGGCCTTTTCTGCAGTACTATGTGAGATTCTGGTCACCCTGTTATAAGAAGGATATTATTAAATTGGAGACGGTTCAGAAAAGATTTACAATGACATTGCCAGGGATGGAGGGTTTAAGTTACAAAAATCAGCTAGGACATTTTTTCACTGGTGTGTAGGAGATTAAGGGGTGACTTTATGGAGATTTATACAATCATGAGGGCCATAGATAAAGTGAAAGCCAAAGATATTTTCCATAAGGGGGGCATTCAAAACTAAGGGGCATATTTTTAAGATGAGAGGAGAAATATTTAAAAAGGACATAAGAGGCAACTTTTTACAGAGAGTGGATTGGTGCGTAGAATAAACTGCCAGAAGATGTGATTGATGCAGGTACAGTTACAACAATTAAAATACATTTGGATAGACACATAAATAAGAAAAGGTCAGGGGGATATGGGCCAAATGCAGGCCAGTGGGATTAATTCAGTTTGGGAGCAGGGTTGGCATGAACTAGTTGGACCAAAGTGTCTAATTCCATGCTGTATGACTCTATGACTCTTATTTAAATTGTGAGAGAATGCAAATGGATATAAATGTTCTAGTTGATGGATTACAGGATATTAGTATGCAGATACAACAAGCAATTTGTAAAGCTAATGGAATGTTCCTGCTTATAGTGAGGGGAACAGAAGACAAAATTAATGTGATCATGTTTCAACTCTGCAGGGCATTAACCACACCTAGATTACTGTGCACAGTATTGATCTCCTTATTTGAGAAAGAATGTAAAATTATTGAAACCAGTTCAGAGATGGTTTACCAGATTAAAATTTTGACTGGGCAGGTTTCTTATGAGGAATAGTTGGATTTGTTTGGCTTGTATGTGCTGCAACATAGAAAAGTAAGAAGTGAAATGACTGAAACATAGATCTTGAAAGGCCTAGCCAGGATGTATGTTGGTAAAGTTACTTCTTCTGCTGGGAGACAGAGATGTGGAGCATTTTATTTTCTTACAGAGGGTCATAAATCTTTATAACTTTCCTTCTTGAAAGGTGATAATTTTTTTTTAATATGTGATGTTATATGGCTTTAAGAGGTATATTCTGTCCTGTTCTTTTTGTTTTGAAGAGATGTTTTGAGCTATAGGTACCAACCTGTCTATTCAAAGCCAATGAAGTAAACAGTTTGCGAGGTTACGTTTTTAAAAATTGGAACAATAGAAGCAGCATGAATGGGTGGAATCAGGCTCCCCCAGAACTAGAGATTTTCAGTTTAGTTTTCAGTAGCTGTTGGGGAGTTGCCATACATCTTTTCCTGCTACAACAAAAACCTGAGTTCTCTCCTTCTCTATCAACATTTTTTCTTGACTGTCTTTTCTCCTGGACTGGAGAAACATTGCACATGAGACAATCTATTTTACTGAATTTGCCTTTGCCAAGGGTGTGTTTGTGAAATGGCACAAAAATAGAACAATTGCTGTTTAGTAGTTAAATAATCTGTTACTCTGTTAAGTTTTGCAATAGAGTGATAGTCAGACCAATTCTTCTTTCCTTTGTTTATGTTTTAACTAGAGGTAAGAAGAAAGTATGTTTTGCTTAAAGCTGAGTAGCATGTCCGATTGAATTGCATCTGGAGCACAGTATCTTACACTTGCCTTTAAATGAGATAAAAATTAGAGACTAGGCTATATCTAGGATGAAAGGTATTTTTGAAAGGTGTTTGGTCTAGTCCCTAACAAATATGTTTAAAGCAAAGGTCAATAAAATCTTGATAAGCCAGGTAGTGAAAGGTTATTGTTGAAGAGATGGAGAAATTCAAAACAGTTCCAATTATTGGGGAAGTAGGAGTGAGTAAATCGTTAGAGCTGCTAGTTGACAAGTACCCAGGTCCAGATGGATTTCATCCTGGAGTCTTAAAAAAATAGCCAGTGAAATAGTTAATGTCTTGGTTTCAATTTTCCAAAAATAATTAAATTAATGGAAGGTTCCTTTAAATTGGAAAATCGCTAATGTAACTCATTATTCAAAAAGGCAGGGAAGTAGAAAGCAGAAACATCTATCACTGGGAAAATGTTCAAAGTTATTATTAAAGACATTATAACAGGGCACTTGGATAAGTTCAAGGTAATCAAGTTGAACCAACACGGTTTTTGTCAAAGAGAGGTTGTGTTTAACTGGACTGAAGGTTGGAAGAGAGCACTAACATCATCTGTACTTTGCTGGCTCCAGCAAGTCTTCATCTGGCTGTTTATATTATCAGGCTAATGGCTGTCACAGAGATCCAGATCCAGCAGAACACTCAGTGGCAGCTGGAAATTCACAAAGACTTGCACTTCATTGTTTTAGCCATCAGTGCTCAGCATCAGTGGGGCGGTACAGTAGCACAGTCGTTAGCACTGCTTCCTCACAGCACCAGAGATCCAGGTTTGATGCTAGTCTTGAACGACTGTAAAGTTTGCACATTCTCCCCATGTCTGCATGGGTTTCCTCTGGGTGCTTGGTTTCCTTGCACTGTCAGCCATCGTAAAAAATACCATATAGGGCTATTGGGATGGGGGTTGGATTAAATTCCCTACAGTGTGGAAACAGGCCATTTGGCCCAACAAGTCTACACTGATCCTTTGAAGAGTCACCCACCCAAACCCATTTCCCTCTGACTAATGAATGTAACACTATGAGCAATTTAGCCTAGCCAATTCACCTGACTTGCACATCTTTGGATTGTGAGAGGAAACTGGAACACCATGAGGAAACCCATACAGACTAAGGGAGAATGTGCAAACTCCACACAAGCAGTCATCTGAGGCTGGAATAGAACTCAAGTCCCTGGTACTGTGAGGCAGCAGGGGTAACCACTGAGCCACCATGCCGCCCAGGTGGAATGCCCTTCAGAAGTTGCTGCAGACTTGATGAGCTGAATGGCCTCTTTCTGCACTGTAGGAATTCTCAGATTCTAAATCAGCGGAGAGTGTTTGGGGGACTTTGATCTCAATCCTGTTGCCCGTTCCTCTCAATCAGACAGGGTGGTACCTGAAGTCACCCAGATGGAGGAGGAAGCATACTCAGGCCATCATAAGTTTCGCCTCAGGACACTGTCAATGTTCCCTGCACATGCACCTCTTCCCTCGCTATGATCTCCAATTCTATAGAAGAGACACTGTCGTCAATGAAAGTGAACCTGCATCTGGGCAGCACATGCTCAGTATGTCTGCACCCACTAGCCACAAATGGCCCCAGGGCTGGCTACCTAAATTTATCAGGTCAACAGGCTCCACTACAAAGTCAGCTCCCTCTGGCCCAAGAGCTGACCCGAGGATTGTACCTGAATGTATTGGGAGGTAGAGGATGGAAGTTATTTTCTGAGGGTATATAGCTGGCACATCATTGTAAATGTTATATTACGTCTATAAATATATAAGCACTTTGAATCATCACATGTCTGATTAACTGTTATTTTATGTTTAGTACCGGTTATGTGGCTACCATTTCATAGTTAAGCAGCAGCCTCTTCATTAGTCCCTCTGTATTCCAGTATAAATTTTTAAAAATTTAACCCACTTTTCTAAACAACCTGTTCAGAGATGTTGTTACACTCTGAAGGAGGTGGGACTTGAACCTAATCTAGGGTTATGGACTTTACCACTGCATTGCAAGATGTCTCAGCATAATACATCCAATCCCCAGATTTGAGTTTCCCACCTTCCCCAACACCATATTGTGTTCTCTGATAATTCTCCCTCACTCCGACATTTAGAGCCAAAAGCCTCAGAACTGAGGATGGCTCATCCTGGACTGACCTGTGAGTGCAACTCGAACTGAGAGTGGCCTAGACCGCATCCTGATGACTCTACAGCTTCCTGACTTACCTGTATTCGCTGGATAGGTTGGACTGAAGCTGCCTTACTAACTATGTCTCAATCCCTGGACTGGAAGGACATGGTTTCCCTGGTGCAGCATGTGCAGTGCATTTTCCACATAAGCTCCTGGCACATGCTGTTGGCATGACATTGAAGTAGCATGGTGACATACACCAACGTATCCACCCCTTGACTGTTCTGCCGTGACATGCTGCCTACCTTTCAAGTGCTAGTTCTGATGAGGGGTCACTAGACTCAACACATTACCTCTGCTTTCTTTCCACAGTTGCTGCCAGATCTACAGAGTTTCTCCGGTAATTTCAGTTTTTGTTTTAAATTCCTGACTGAATAGGTTCTGATAAAGTGCTTAATAGCATTTTACAGAATTAAAAGCATTAAATTAATGAAAATTCAACATTGAGTTCATTCAAAATCGGCAGACCTATTGCAAAATGTGAATTTTGCAACAGTGGAATTTTAGACTATGTTTTGCAAAAAAACCCAATTCTTCTGTCAAAAGAAATACAACAGGAGAATGCTATGCATTTCAAAGCTTCAGAAGTATAGTTGAGGGATATGACCTCAGAAATGTTGCTATTGTGTTTGTCATATTCCATTTATCATCACCCACATGTTGACTGGTAAGATTTATGTTCAAAGTAAATTTCACAACCAAAAATTGAAGTGTTTACAGAAAATATGTGTTCAGAGTTAACAGCTTTCAAGATATTCAGAATGTCAGACAGCTGAGCCTAATTGTACTCTATGATAACATAGTCTGCCAAGCACTTACTGTCGAGGCTTACACGCAAATGATAGTCACTTAAGTACGGGAAAAGAAAGTGGTTTCCATCTGTGGGACTGAATGCCAACAAGGAACCAATGAGTCTAAGAGAAGAAAATTAATAAGATAACAACAGAAAAGAAAGTCAAATGTAAACCTTTTTGTTCCTGAATTATATACAAAGGGAAACCTTTCTGCTGCTTTTGATAACATAAGTCACCTAATATTTAAGGGAAGACTTGATTTTCCCTGCAACAAGAGCAAACAGTCAGCTCATATGACTTTGACTGGTCATGGACTCCTGCACAAACCCCTTTAACAATAGTTTAAATGAGGAGTAATGAACTGTTTCAGGGACTTTAGGTGAATTGTTCTCAAATATAATTATTGCTGAAAAAATAGTCATGATCTCAAAGCTTTTCTTCTTGCATTCAGCAGAACCAAATCACAAAAAATATTTTTCGGCCATGTTATTACCTCATAGCAATCTAAATGCGCAGCCCTTATCTGAATCTGTATTAACTGAGCCTGCAAATTGGAGTTAAATTTAGCTTTACAGACACAGTTCTGAAGAGGAGGTGCAGGAGCAGAGGTGCACAGATTATTGAAGCTGGCAGGAAAGGTAGGGAAAGCGATAAATAAGGCATACAATGTCCTCAGTTTTCTTAATATGAACATGATATAAAAGGGGAAGGAGGCAATGTTGAACTTGTATAAGATGCCAGTTAGATCTTTGCTGAAGTATTACATACAGTTGTTGGTGCCAAATTATAGGAAAGATATGAATATATTGGAAAGAGTGCAGGCCTAAATAATGACAAAATCCCTCCATTTGGCCCATTGAGTCCACACTGACCTCCAAAAAACATCCCACTTAGAATCCCTGCATTTCCCACGTTTGATCAACCTAGACTGCACATCCCTAGACACTATGGGCAATTTAGCGCAGCCAATCCACCTAACCTGCATGTCTCTGGACTGTGGAGGGAACTGGAGCACCCAGAAACCCATGCAGACTCAGAGAGAATGTGCACACTCCACACAAACAGTATCCTGAGGGTGGAATTGAACCTGGGCTCCTGGCACTGTGAGGCAGCAGTGCAAATCACTGAGCCATCGTGCCACCTGGGAAGTGATTTATGAGACACGTTCCTGCAATAATGAACTTTGGTCATGAGGATAGATTGAAGAGGTTGAGACTATTTTCCTTGGACTTAAGAAAGATGAGAGACCATTTGATAGCGATTTTCAAAATCATGAGCAGGCTGAATAGAGTAGTTGCAGAGAAGCTGTCACCACTCAGAAAAGGAACAAGAATGAGAGGGCCTTGATTTAAAGTGATATGAGAAAAATCCTTTTCAGTCTAAGGTTTGGAATGCACTGTCTGGAATTATAATGGAAGCAGATTCAATTGAGGCATTCAAGAGGGCATCGAATGATGACTTGGATTGAGACCGTGTGCCAGGGCCTAGGGAAAAAGCAGGAAATTGGCACTAGGTAATAATGTCCATTTGAATAGCTGCTGCAGCCATGATGGACCAAATGGTCTTCTGTGCTGAAACAACTCTGTGATATCTCCTAGGCCCTGCTCTCACCATCAATCAGAATCCACATAGAGCCATTGAGTCTTAGAGATGTACAGCATGGAAACAGACCCTTCGGTCCAACCTGTCTATGCCGCCCAGATATCCCAACCCAATCTAGTTCCACCTGCCAGCATGGCCCATATCCCTCCAAACCCTTCCTATTCATATACCCATTCAAATGCCTCTTAAATGTTGCAATTGGACCAGCCTCTATCACTTCCGCTGGCAGCTCATTCCATACACGCACCACCTTCTGCATGAAAAAGCTGCCCCATAGGCTCTTCTATATCTTTCCCCTCTCACCCTAAACCTATGCCCTCTAGTTCTGGACTGCCCGACCCCAGGGAAAAGACTTTGTCTATTTACCCTATCCATGCCCCTCATAATTTTGTAAACCTCTATACGGTCACCCCTCAGCCTCTGATGCTCCAGGGAAAACAGCCCCAGCCTGTTCAGCCTCTCCCTGTAGCTCAAATCCTCCAACCCTGGCCACATCCTTGTAAATCTTTTCTGAACCCTTTCAAGTTTCACAACATCTTTCCAATAGGAAGGAGACCAGAATTGCACGCAACATTCCAACAGTGGCCTAACCAATGTCCTGTACAGCTGCAACATGACCTCCCAACTCCTGTACTCAATACTCTGACCAATAAAATATAGCATACCAAATGCTGTCTTCACTATCCTATCTACCTGTGACTCCACTTTCAAGGAGCTATGAACCTGCACTCCAAGGTCTCTTTGTTCAGCAACGCTTCCGAGGACCTTACCATTAAGTCCTGCTAAGCTTTGCTTTGCCAAAATGCAGCACCTCACATTTATCTGAATTAAATTCCATCTGCCACTTTTCAGCCCATTGGCCCATCTGATCAAGATCCTGTTGTAATCTGAGGGTGCTAACAAATCTTCACCCTCTCCTTGTTGTTCACTTTGAATTTAGTATTCTTGAGATTCACCTGAGATCCGTGATAAATGAAATGATTTGTTAGCATGTCTCATGTTTTCAGTAATGTGTAAGTTCTGTGCTACTGAGATTGCTTCTCCTTTCTAAAGGAGCTTCGCTCCGAAAGTTAGTGTGCTTCCAATTAAACCTGTTGGACTATAACCTGGTGTTGTGTGATTTTTAACTTTGTACACCCCAGTCCAACACTGGCATCTCCAAATCTTCATAATATTTGGATGAGAACTGTACCTGTGGATAGAACTTGTTTATTGTAGAATTTTAACATTGATAAAAATAGATATCTCTTTCAGAAGACTCTGACTTCCAGATATAAATTTGTTTCAATGCAGAATGTAGTTAAAATATAGCAAGGAATAGGGATAAGCTGACTCCAGATTTACAAAAGGAATTGTGTCATCGTCTTAGGCTAAGAATATTAGTTATCCTGCATGTGAGGTAGTAAAACATTTCACCAACAAATTATTTGTACAAGGTCATCTTTTACATCAACATTTGCAAGGTGGACATGTTGCCATAGGTAAAATTAAATGTCTGCATGAAAATAACTAAGTGATTCAATAGGTTTCAAAAGCAAAAGACAGTTTCACCAATTAAGTATACTGGTCTGTAAGTAACCAATGCACTGTGAAAGCTCTGACTTATTGGCACAGTGTTAGATCAAGTTTACATTTAAATAAAGCAGCACAGATGTTTCAAGTAAAATAATCTGGTTTAGCATTTGCTACATTTCTGTTTAATATTGAAACTAAGATATATCATTTATGTGATGAAAATCAACTTGATTTTCTAAAAAAGAAACTAATGTTTCATTTGATAATTCCAGGAGATATCATTCTTCCTGACGTGAAACGTGACATCTATATAATGCTTTCTTTTGGTTTCTTTTCCTCTTTCTACATCTCTGTTGATTTACTGGAGGAGTTAGCAAGCATTCCATCTGAGAAAACTACTGTGTTACTGCATTAGACCTCTTATTTGAGGATCAGTGGCAGCTCTGTCTCTTGACTCAAGGCTATTGAGTCCACAAAAGGTTTAAGAATTGACCTGGACCCTAACTCTCTTTCATAATCCTGACAAAAACAGCAATCAATCGAATTACAGTGGCAACCACGGCAGCAAGGACATAAATCACACATCTTGTAAAAGAAAAAGCCAAAAGATCCATAGATACATGACTATGAGTCATACTTTAAGAAGAAGAAAGTAATTTTACTTGCACAGCTAAAATTCCACTGCAGAGTACTGCTTTAAGAAGTCATGAAATAATGTATAAACTGATTAACTTGTGAAACAAGAAATGACCTTATAAGTTAATCAAACAAATTATTAGTATTCAAGATAAATAGAGAAACAAAACATTTCTTAACATAACTAGTAAATCCAGCAGAAGTAGCAATAGCATTTTGAAGAATTCTATCAGTATATGAATAGTTCATTTCACAATATTTTTGACATAATTGTTTTAGCACCACTCAGTGTTATAAATCCTGTGTGCTCGAAGAACAGCACATTGGTACCGCAAACATGAAAACTTTTTAACATCCACTGATTTGGAGAGGTCGCTGACCACTGTTCAAAAAAACAGTAGGAATCTACAAGTGAAACGCATAGTAGGCTATTCAGCCCTTTGAGTCTCATTCAATGAGATTATGTTGATCTATTAATCCTGAACTCCACTTCCATTCCTTGTCCTCATAATTCTGGATTCACTTATGATAATAATCTGTAAATATCAACCTTGAATATACTTAATGACCCAAACGTCAACAGTCCTCTGTGGTAAAGAATTCCAAACATTTACTACCCTTTGAGAAAAGAAATTCCTCGTCATCTGTGTTGTAACTGGGCAACCAATTTTTCTGAGATTACACCCTCAGGTCCTAAACCCTCCCACAAAGATAAACAGCCTCTCAACATCTAAATAACAACTGAAAGAACTGTGGATGATGGAAATCAGAAATGAAAACAGAAATTGCTGGAAAAGCTCAAGAGATCTAGCAGCAACTGTAGAGAGAAATCAAAGTTAACTTTTCGGATCCAGTGACCCTTCCTCAGAACAGCCACTTGCTCAGTTCTGAAGAAGAGTCTCTGAACCAGAAAGTTAAATCTGATTTCTCTCCACAGATGCTGTCAGGCCTCTTGAGCTTTTCCAGCAATTTCTGTTTTTATTTCTCTCAGTATCTACCCTGTCAATTCCACTAAGAACCTTATATGTTTCAATAAGGACGCCTCTCATTCTTCTAAACTTCAATGAGCAAAATGAGAAAATTCCTCTGCACCCAGAATTGATCTAGTGAGTATTTTCTGGACTGCCTCCAATATCAGCACATCTTTCCTTAGACAAAAAAAACAATTTGAGTCCAAAACTGTTCATTGTATTCTAAGTGTGATTCAACAAGTTAAATGGTTCAGTGAGACTTCCCTTTCTATATAACCTAATGCACAGTACATAAGCAAATGTCTTTTGGAGATTTTTACCCCCATTTGCAAATAATATCTACAACAACAAAACTAATTAGCCATTCATCTCACTGCTGCTTGTGGGATCTTGTTATGCTCAAACTGTTAGCATTAGCTTCTGTGCTCTTGCAGAATGGGCTAATATCCATCAACATCACTGATGCCAGACAGCAACTGGCTCACTTCAGGTCAGTGATATTAAGAAAGTGCCCAAGGCACTCGATACGACAAAATCTATGGACCCTGGAATCATTTCAGTGATAGCATTGAAGACTTACATTGCAGACCTTGCAATGGCTCTAGCCATCCTTTTTCAGAGCTTGCATCTACACAGAAATATGAAAGCTGACCCAGTTATGTCCTGTTCACAAAAGGCAGGACAAATCCAACCCAGGAGAAAGTGAGGACTGCAGATGCTGGAGATCAGAGTTTAAAAATGTGTTGCTGGAAAAGCGCAGCAGGTCAGGCAGCATCAAAGGAGCAGGAGAATCGACGTTTTGGGCATAAGCCCTTCTTCATCTTCATTCCTGAAGAAGGGCTTATGCCCAAAATGTCGATTCTCCTGCTCCTTTGATGCTGCCTGACCTGCTGCGCTTTTCCAGCAACACAAACCCAACCCAGCCAATCACCAGTAAAATGATGGGAAGGGGTCCTAAACAATACTGATTCAACACCTACACTGTAGCAACCTGCTCATTGATGCTCAGTTTGAGGCTTGCCAGAGTGACTCAGATCCTGACATTATTGAATCCTTAACCAAATATGCACAATAGAGCTGAATTCAAATATGGATGTGAGGAACTGCCTTTAACTTTACTGTACAACTTAATTGACTGTGGCATCAAAGAGCCTTATCAAAACTATAATCAATGCAAATCAAAGGAAAATTCTTTGCTGGTTGGAGTCATACTGACACAAAGGAAGATGGTTGTTGCTATTGAAGGTCAGTCATCTCAGTCCCAGAATCTTGCTGTATGATTTCCTCAGCGTAGTGTCCTAGGCCCAACTATCTTTGGTTGCTTCACTAATGAGGTTTCTTCCATTATAAGTTGAGGAGTGGGGATGTTTGCTGATGATTGTGCAATGTTCAGTACCATTTACAGTTCCTCAAATACTGAAGCAGTCCATCACTGAACCACCTGCTCAACATCACGAAAGAATAAACACCCTGGGAGTTACCATTTACCTGAATCTGAACTAGACTCACTATATAAATACAGTGCTTTCAAGAGCAGGTCAGAAGCTGAGAATTCTGCAGCAAGTAACATTTCTGATTCTCAAATCTTGTCCATCACCTACAAGTTAGACTTCAGAATTGGAATAGAATACTTTTCACTGGCCAGGATGAGTGCAATATGAACAATACTCAAAGTTGATATGATCAGGACAAGGCACCCTGTTTAATCAGCAAGTCATCCACCAGCACAGTGCCCCATATACTGGATGTACTGAAGCAGCTTGCCAATTCACCTACCTAACCTGCGACTTCTGAAGGCAGGTTCTCCTCCCAGTCACAGAACATTTTGACATGGAGCTACATCTGCAATGTTTTGATTCTCACTGGAAATTCTATCAGCACTACGTATATAGCTATGCCACCTGGACACTGCAAGCCCAACAGGATATCTGGACCTGTGCAAGCAGGGCAAATAATTGTATTTCTCCTTAAATCTATCACCTTGAAATATCATTACTGAGATGCACAGACTTTGAAATGGGAAATATCAGTCAGATTAATAAATTCAATATCAAATAAGTATTTCAATACTAAAAATAAAATGAGGAAAAGCGGAATGTAGAGAGAGTGCGAGAGAGAGGATGACAGCGTGGAGAAAAGATTAAAGGAAAAGAAATTCCAACCGCTTTAGTGCCAGAATGGTGGTTCAGCAGAGCAAGATTTAACACACCAAACATATACTTAAAATAGATAAACTCTAATATTTTCAGACCTGTTTAGCAGCTATTTAATAGAGAAGTACCACAAGTTCACATTCTTTTCAATATTAACTGTGAGTCACAAGGAATTGTTATTGTATAACAAAAGCAAGACAATTCAAACAGCAACACTTTAATTCCTATTTTGCAAGTTGCCAGTCAATGCACACATATGTATTTTGACTTTGATTGCTATTTCCACAGTATTATTCAGCCCAATGTTTAATTGGTAGGATCTCTAAAAGTACCTAATGTATAATGAAGTGCTTCAATTTCAATAAGTCTTCCACTGACTTCAAGAGAGAATTTCATCATTTTAATATTTAATGGCAACAGATCAGAATGGCAAAGTAAATTGGTGATTTGATGTTGGCAAAGACTAATTCTGTCTCATATTTTATAGTTGTTACAATTATATAAGGCACTGGTGAGACCACACCTGGAATATTGTTTCCAGTTTTGGTCTCTTTCATTGAGGAAGGATGTGATGGCACTGGAGGCAGTTCAGAGGAGGTTCCCCAGGTTGATTCTAGGGATGAAACAAGGAGTGGTTGAAAGCTTGGAGTTGTACACTGTGCTGCTACTGGGCCCATTACTGTTTGTTATCTATATCAATATGGGAATGTACAAGGCGTAATTAGTAAGTTTACTGATGACACTAAAATAGGCAGTATTGTGGACAGTGAGGAAGGTTGTCAAAAATTGTAGCAGGAGTTTGATCAGCTGGGGAAGTGGGCCGAAAAATGGCAAATGGATTTTAATATAGATAAGTATGAGGTCTTGCATTTTGGAAAGTCAAATCAAGGTAGGAGTTTCATGATGAATGGTAGGGCCTTAAGGAGTGTAATGGAACAGAAGGATCTTGGAGTTCAGGTGCATGGTTCCCTGAAAGTGGAGTCACGGGTAGACAGTGCAGTGAAGAAGGCTTTTGGCACACTGGCCTTCATTGGTGAGAGCATTGACAGTAGAAGTTGGGAAGTTATGTTGCAGTTATACAGCAGATTGGTGAGGCTGCACTTGGAGAATTGTGTTCAGCTTTTGTAACCTTTAATAGGAAGGATCTTATTAAAATGGAAATTTACGAGGATGTTGCCTGGACTCAATGATCTGTGTTATAGGGAGAGGTTGGACAAGCTAGGACCTTTTTCTTTAGAGCATTGGAGACTGATGAGGGACCTTATAGAGTACATGAGAAGCATGGACAGGATGAATGCCTTCAGTCTTTTTCCCAGGGTTGGAAAATTGAGGACTAGAGGGCATCGGTCTAAGGTTAAAGGGGAAAGAATAAAAGGGGTGGCGTGCATATGGAATGAGTTGCCAGTGGAAGTGTTTGAGGAGGGTACATTAACAACATTTAAAAGGCATTTGGACAATTACACTGATAGGAAAGGATTAGAAGGAAAATGGACGGACATTCTATTTGGCATGGAAAAGTTTGGGTCACAGAGCCTATCTCCGTGCTGGAGGACTCTATGATTCTAATGTAATCATACAGATTAATGAAGCTGAAGAATTCTAGGCATAGTGGGTATTGTGATGATGTTGTAGAGATCGCTAGATTGAAAAAAAGGCAACATACATTAAATAAAATCTCAAAGTCTCTCAAAGCACATCAGTAGTAAAAGGATGGTAAAAGGTTTATAGCAGAGAACAATTATTAGTATATGGAATGCACTGCTTGGAAGTGTTCAACTGAGGCATTCAAGAAGGCATTAGGTGATCATTTAACTAGAAACAATGTGCAGGTTTATGGGGAAAGGGTAGAAAAGTAGCACTAAGTCAAAATGCTCAGAGAATCAGTGCAAACTCAAGGGACTGTATGGCCTTCTGCCCCATATCAGTTCTGTGGCTGTGTGATCTTGAGTAATGCATCTGTGACAACTAACTTGCAACTGTACAAGTGTATCACTTATCATAACATTTTCAGAAATATTATTCCTCCCTCTTTGAAAGTTGTAGACTGACTCGATTTGGGAGCAATAATAAGAGTTAGAAGGACAATAGAAGCTGAAACACCATCAGTAGAAACCAATGCACCATCAATCATATTTTGAAGAACCAATATCACCACCACATGATGGTCCACCTTAGCTTAGTGATAACACTTTCACGATGGAGTCAGATGTTTGTGGCTGTAATTCATGAACATTAACATTGCAAAATCAAATTTGTCACTTCTGTGATTTACTGAATGAGTGGTAGTGTCTCAAGTTCCCACTTTCAGATGAGACATTTAACAAGGTTTCAGTCTTCTCTCTCATCCAGAATTCCTTTGGGTGGCTTTTTCAACGTCTTCTGGCCAGGATCGGTGATGAAGTAGGTCATTGGGGTAGCTTTGGAATTCTGTGGAGTCTTGCGGCCTGGTTTTCCAGTGACCTGTTATTCCAGAGTGCCAGCAGGGCTGTCTTCTTCTTAGGCGGCAGCTTCATAGGCTTTCTGCAGCAGTACTGTGTTTCCCCAAACCCAGGAGCCGTGAATTGAACAAAGGTGGACTTTGTCTTAATTTTTAAATTTCTTTTCTTATCCATGTCTTGTACTATTAATATAATGACATGGTATGGTGACTTAAACACTTTTCACTATCTTTTTTGTAAAAATTAAGTGACAATAAATTACTATTCTATTCTAACTTAAAGAAGATCAAAACAGTTCTTCTGTTGTTGTAATCAATACTAATCCTTAATCAACACCAATAAAAAACCCATTATCTGCTTATTATCATATTGTTGTGAGAAAATTGGCCTTTGTGTTTCCTCCTAAACAAAGCTTCAATGGTACTTCAATTGGTGGGCAACTTCTTGGAAGTGTGGAAGAGAAACTCTTTCCTTTTGTTTTATTGGAATATCCATAATAAACACAGCCAATACACAGAGCGTGCTCCTGCAGAATCACAATCAATTGACATCACAAGACTACTTGAGTATGAATGTGGCATAAACAGGAATGAATATAGGTAAGCATTTTATGTTAATAATTTGGTTTAAAAAATGCAAAGAATCAAAAGGAGAAGCTTTTGCTTGACTGACATGCTAAACCTATTGCTATACTTTGACTTCCAAAAGTCTTTCAACAAAATACTGCACAAAAGGTTACAAGCTAAGCTTAAAGCAATAGTGATTCAAAGTAAAGCCTGGGAATGATGTTGGTGCCTAAATGCTGAGTGGAGTGCCGTAGGGCTCAGTGTTGGAATCCCTACTGTTTCTAATTTACATTAATGACTTAAGTTCAGAGTTCAATAAAAACTAGTCAAATTCACAAATACTACTGAACTTTTGAATATGAGGAAGCAGTCAAGAGTTACAAAATAGGTGAGACAAATATGTAAGGGGGCAGATAAATGTTAGATAAAATTTAACATAGGTACATAGATGAGTTGAAAATACTACATATAGAAATAAAATGATTAGCATTTATATAGCATTAATAAAAATGAAGTTTAAAGGGATCTTATTAATTTAATTGTTTGTGTACTCAACATATCCAATGGATATGAAGCAGCTATCAATAGACCTAATACAGAATTCAACTATGATCAAGCAAAAAACAATGGAATTAGTTAATCCCGGGCCTGTAGATATGTTGATAGCAAATCACAGTCAACACAATTCAGAATTAGGTCACATGAGATTCAAGGAGAAAGTGAGGACTGCAGATGCTGGAGATCAGAGCTGAAAATGTGTTGCTGGAAAAGCGCAGCAGGTTAGGCAGCATCCAAGGAGCAGGAGAATCGACGTTTCAGGCATAAGCCCTTCTTCAGGAATGGAAGAGAGCTTCTTCAAGGAAGACATCCTTGTAAGAGGATTCGCAGTAGGTTAAAATCTTCTAGGAGAAAGTGAGGACTGCAGATGCTGGAGATCAGAGTTGAAAATGTGTTGCTGGAAAAGCGCAGCAGGTCAGGCAGCATCCAAGGAGCAGGAGAATCGACGTTTCGGGCATGAGCCCTTCTTCAGGATTCCTGAAGAAGGGCTCATGCCTGAAACGTCGATTCTCCTTTTCCAGCAACACATTTTCAGCACATGAGATTCAAGGTGAGTTTGCCAATTGGACATATAATTGGCTTAACAGCAGGACACAAAGAGAAATGGTGGAGGGTTGCTTTTCAGACTGGAGGCCTGTAACCAGCAGTATTCCATAGGGATCAGTTCTGGGTTCTCTTTTCTTTGTCATTTATATAAATGATTTGGATGAGAATAAAGAAGATATGGTTAGGAAGTTTGCGGACGACACCAAAATTGGTGGCATAGTGGACAGTGAGGAAGGTTTTCTAAGATTACAAAGGGATCTTGATCAAATGGGTCAATGGGCTGAAAAATGGCAGATGGAGTTCAATCAGGATAAATGCGAGGTATTGCATTTTGGTACAACAAACTAGGGTAGGGCTTCTACGATTAATTGTAGGGCCATGGGTCATGTTGCAGTACAGAGGAGCCTAGGGATGCAAATACATAATTCTTTGAAATTTGAATCACATATTGACAGGGTGGGTAAAAAGGCATTTGGCAGGGTTGCCTTCATTGCTTAGTCCTTTGAGTATAGCTGTTGTGAAGTCATGTTGAAGCTGTACAGGACATTGATGAGGCCTCTTCTGGAATACTGTGCCCAGTTCCGGTCAACCAGTTACAGGAAGGATAATATTAAGCTGGAGAGGGTTCAGAAGAGATTTACAAGAATGTTTTTGGGCTATGGAAGGTTTGTGTTATAAAGAAGGGCTGGATAGATTGGGAGTTTTCTCACTGGAGTGTAGGAAGTTGAGAGGTGACCTGATGGAAGTTTATAAAATAATGAGAGTAAAGGTAGAGCAAACAGTAGTTATCTTTTCCCTCGGATGGGGGATTTCAAGACTAGAGGCACAATTTAAGGTGAGAGGAGAGAGATTTAGAAAAGACATGAGAGGCAATTTTTTTACACAAAGGGTGGTGCGCATGTGGAATGAACTTCCTGAGGAAGTGGTGGATGCAGGTACAACTACAATGTTTAAAAAACATATGTATAGATATATAAATAGGAAAGGTTTGGAGGGATATGGGCCAGGAGCAGGCAGGTGGGATTAGTTTAGTTTGGGATTAGCTTCAGCATGGACTGGTTAGACCAAAGCGTCGGTTTTCATGCTGTATGACTCTATGACTAAAACAAAGACTCTTCCAGATAAACACAGAATCATACAGTCATACAGCACAGAAACAGACCCTTTCATCCAACTGCTCCCTGCTGACCAGCTATCCTAATCTGACCTAGTCCCATTTGCCATCATTTGTCTCCCAACCCTCTAAACCATTCCTATTCATATACCCAACCAAATGCCTTTTAAATATGACATTTGTACCAGCCTTTAGCACTTCCACTGGCAGTTTATTCCATACATGCACCACCCTCTGCATTATACAGTTACCCCTTAGGTCCTTCTTAAAACTTTCCCCTCTAGTTTTGTACTCCCCCACCCTAACAAAAAGACCTTGGCTATTCACATGATCCTTGCCTCTCATGATTTTACAAACTTCTATAAGGTCACCCCTCTGATGCTCCAGGAAAAAAAAATCCCAGTCATTTCAGCCTCTTCCTATAGCTCAAACCCTATAGTCCTGACAACATCTTGGTAAATCTTTTCTGCACCCTCTCAAGTTTAATGATATCCTTCCTAAAGAAGGGTGACCAGAATTGAATGCAGTATTCCATAATTGGTCTCACCAATGTCCTATAAAGCCACAACATGGTATCCCAACTCCTATACTCAATGCACTGACCAATGAAGGCAAGCACACCAAACACCTTTACAACACCCTGTCTACCTGCATACTTTTAAGAAGCTATGCATCTGCACCCCTAGGTTTCTCTGTTCTCCCCATTGTCCTACCGTTAACTGTATAATTCCTGCTCTAGTTTGTCTACCAAAATGTAACACCCTATATTTAGTGTATTGGAGTCATAGAGATGAAAAGCATGGAAACAGACCCTTTGTTCCAACTCATCAATGCCGACCAGATATACCAACCCAATCTAGTCCCATCTGCCAGCACCCAGTCCGTATCCCTCCAAACTCTTCCTATTCATATACTCATCCAGATGCCTGTTAAGTGTTGCAATTGTACCAGCCTCCACCACTTCCTCTGGGCAGCTCATTCCATACACGCACCATCATCTGTGTGAAAATATTACTCCTTAGATCTCTTTTATATCTTGTCCCTCTCACCCTAAACCTATGCCCTCTAGTTCTGGACTCACCCACCCCAGGGAAAAGACTTTGTCTATTTATCCTATCCATGCCGCTTATGACTTTATAAACCTCTATAAAATCCCCCCTTAGCTTCCGATGCTCCAGAGAAAACAGCCCCAGCCTATTCAACCTTTCCCTATAGCTCAAATCCTCCAACCCTAGCAACATCCTTGTAAATTTTTTCTGAACCCTTTCAAGCTTCACAACATCTTTCCAATAAGAAGGAGACCAGAATTGCTTGCAATATTCCAACAGTGGCCTAACCAATGTCTTGTACAGCCGCAACATGACCTCCTGACTCCTGTACTCAATACTCTGACCAATAAAGGAAATCATACCAAACGTCTTTTTCACTATCCTATCTACCTGCGACTCCACTTTCAAGGAGCTATGAACCTACACTCCAAGGTCTCTTTGTTCAGCGACATTTTCTAAGACCATACCATTAAGTGTATAAGTCCTGCTAAGATGTGCTATCCCAAAATGCAGCACCTAGCATTTATCTGAATTAAACTCCATTTGTCACATCTCATCCCATTTGCCAGTCTGATCAAGGCCCCATTGTACTCTGAGATAATCTTCTTCATTGCCCACTACACCACCAATTTTAGTGCCATTTGCAAATTTACTAACCATGCCTCCTATATTCACATCCAGGTCATTTATATAAATGTAAAAAGCAGTGGACTCAGCACCGATCCTCTTGGTATACCACTGGTCCCAGGTCTCCAGTTTGAAAAACAATCCTCCACCACCACCTTCTGTCTCCTACCTTCAAGCCAATTTTGTATCCAAATGGCTAGCTCCTCATCGATCCCATGTGATTGAACTTTACTAGCCAGTCTACCATGCGGAACATTGTCAAATACTTTGCTGAAGTCCATAAGGACAATATCTACCGCACTGCCTTCATCAGTCCTCTCTGTCACGTCTTCAAGAAACTCAATTAAGTTTGTCAGTCATGATTTCCCAGACATAAAGCCATGCTGACTATCACTAATCACTCCTTGTCTTTCCAAATGTATGTAAATCCTGTCCTTCAGAATTCCCTCCAATAACTTACCCACCAATGAAGTTCACGAGTCTGTAGTTACCAGGCTTTTTTTTAACAGTCCTTCTTAAGTAATGGTGCCAGATTAGCCAATCTCAGTCTTCCAGCACCTCACAATAACATGGTTATTGATAATACAAATATCTCAGGAAGGGGCCCAACATTCTCTTCCCTAGCTTCACAAATACTTCTGGCAAGCACCTGATCAGGTCCCAAGGATTTATCGATCTTTATGCATTTTAATCCTTCAATTTGTACCACTTCAATTTTTTAAAAATTACCAATTTGTAAATTGACACAGAATATCCTACGCTTCTGGAAAATGACTTTTCACTGCCTATAGCTTTCTGTGTTCCTTCTATAACAACTTCTGATATGCTAAATCCTTTCAAGTATTTAATTGCAGTCCATTTTCTGGTCATTTTAGCAAGTATTCAGCCACCTGGTTTATTTGTATGTGTGTATCCCTATCATGCACTGGTGCCTAAAAAAATAATAAAACAAAGAAATAGTATCAGTTAAGCACTAGAGGAGGGGAAATAAGAAAGATAACAATGGAAACAAAATCCTCAGCTTGTGTTAGGAAATTTCCCTTATCTGTCATTCGGGTGGGGTGGCAGAGTGCAGAGCACTACCTCAAACAGAGAGGACACCATACTCCAATAATGTCATTACCATATTATAATGTATCTCCTACAAAATTTTCCTGTTCCAAATAGACATTTGTATTGGTGAGGTCGAGCTAATCTGTTTGAGGGTTAACTAAACAAACAAACCAATCATGAAACACATTGCTGCCACTCATTGACATAGTTAGTGGTGTTTGCATAATTGGTATTTAATGTTACTTCAGTTGGTATTTGCAGTGCATGTGAATGATGAGCCTAGGGATAATGTTGCCAATATTATGTAACACATGCTTCATTTAGGAATGCAGAATAGTGAACTTATCTCAAATATTTCTCACTTCAGTGCACCCTATTACTCTGGTTAAGTGATGTCTATTGCTTTGCTTTACAACAGATATGCTATAAATCCCTGAATTTAACTGGAGTTCGGATTGAGTTGGGGCAGAGCAGCAGCAACCAATCTGAGCTCTGCAGTGCTGAATCAAGCTGATTCCAAATATGCAACATGTGTCTGCTGCCCAAGTGAACCAGCATCAGCACACTGACAGGCAAGAGTTGGCTGGAGACTGGCAATTTACACAAAAGGAACAAACAAAAAGCTAACTGTTGGGAAGGCCGTTCTGAGAGAATCATACAGGGAGAAACCAGGAATTACATGCAAGAAAAGCCTAATGTTTCCTTCTCGTCCCCAGCAAAAACTACCTGCTGCTCCTTATTTCCATGATGATATTGAAATATTTAATTCTCAACGCTATGCTTGAGTAAGAAAGTGATAATACTCCTGTAAAAGTCAACTTTCCAAGGCTACATTTTTAATCAAAATGGAAGGAGCCAACCTTTACAAATTAGAGAGATCAAAATCTATCTTTAGCCATCACCTTGCTATTTTGAAGACTGTCATTTTGAAGACTCTTCTTGTCAACCCCATCTCCAAAATTAGCTCAAATAGAACAAAAGGTTTGTATTATGAAACTTTTATTTATGAATAAATAATTATTTTCATGGAGACAGACATTAATTTCCACATACTAAATTCATTCTATTATCAAATTCACTTTGCACCAGTGATTTTCTCAAAGAACAAAGTGATAAATTCTGGAAGGCAAGCAGGGAACAATTTGCGTACAGCAATGACATTTCAAAAGCTCAAAGGCAAATTTATACATTTTCACGCAGTTTATCACTGTACAAAAAAAATTCTACTTATCAGCAGAGCAGGCACTGAACGTATATGAACATCTATTTTAAAAACCTTCCTCAATTTCAAAGCCAAAAAAACACATTCCACTTTGCACCTTGCTTGGTATCATCAATTAGATTCTGAATATCTTCATCAGATTTGTCATTTTACAAATGATCATCTTCTGTGCCACTAATTGCATTGGATCTGCAACATTTCTTGATTGAGTTGATGTCAATTTCCATCATAATTTCATCTCAGGTCTCTAGAACCTATTCACACAGGCTTGCTAACCTCAGAATTATACAGCCTCTGCGGGAATTATAGTCGTTCTTCTGATCATCCAGTTATTTCACTTTTTTGTCATACTCTCATTAAAAACCTTCTTTGAAATGGTTGAAAGACCATTGAGAATCATTTCAACACCACTACATTGTGATCTAACTTCAGCAGCAACATCTTCAACACATTCAAAACATATTCTGGACAATCAAACTAAAGGAAGGAAAGTTTAACAGAATTTAAACTCAACACAGCTGTTTTAATACTGTCAGACAGGTGGCAATACTTGATGCCTATGAAAGTTGGACTGAAAAATATAAAACCCTGAGGTCCATTAGACCCAAACCCTCAGACATTTGAGCAAATTCACATGAAACTCACACAAAAAGGACAAGATGTCAGTGAAACATTCTATGTGGTGAAGAATTGGAATTCTTTATTACTGAGTAAAAATAAACATGCTCTGTCAAGTGCCTTAGAATGAATACAGTGTTCCAAAATGAAAATGGGAGAAAATTTTCAGCAATAACTTCCAAAGCTAATTAAAGGACTAGACAAATTAAAGCACAAAATGAATGCAAACAATGGGTTCTGGCAGCTAATGCTTGTCTACAAGTCAAGATTGTTGACGACGGTCAGTGCCGCATTTTGCGGTTGGTATAATTTCAATTGTCTACCATTTGGAATCACTTTTGCACCAGTGATTTTCTCAAAGAACAAAGTGATAAATTCTGGAAGGCAAGCAGGGAACCATTTGCGTACATCAATGACATCCTGGTGCACAGCATAAAAAAAGGAGCATGAGAAAGAATCAGGGAAGTATTAACAATTTGTCTAAGAGCAAGGCAGCATGCTAGATCGATGGAAGATAAGGGCCATTAATGAATTTCCAGCATTGAAGTACATAAATGATGTACAGTGCTTCTAAGGTATGGTGAATGAAATAGGAAGGTTTATGCTTAACTTTGCCGGTCTTACTCAACCCATAAGAGACCTTTGAAAAAAAAAGCTAGTGATAATATTGGAATGAGGAACAGACTGTGGCTCTGCAGAAAATTAAAGAGATGTTTTCTACTCATTTTCTGGTTCATTACTATCTAGGCTTAATTGCTAATATAGCCACAGATGCTTTATTCACAGGAGAAGAAGCAATCATTATCCATAAATCTCAAACAAGAGTTCCTATATATTCTGCATTAAGAACTTTGAAGGAAAAGGAAAAGAGGTGTGCAAATATTGAAAAAGAAACATAGGCAGTTATACAGAAATATAACATATTTGCAGACTACCTCATACGACTGAAATTCCAGGTTAAGATGGGCCATAAGCCGAAAGCGAATGCACAAAGTATCGATAACTTTGTTTGCAGGGTTGTCAAATATAGTCATATAGTCTTATAGCAAGTACTAAAATCCTAACAACAATTAACAATAGCAAATTGTTTTTGTATGACCATAGGATAGTAAAACTGATGAGATGCAAGATTCAGTAGAGATTCCATGAGGGACATTTAGGAATCACAGAGCAACATCTCAAAAGAGTTTGGTGGCCAATTAGTTTAACAGAAATAAATAATTTTTTAACATGCCATATGTGTGCCAAAAAGAGTCAAATGCCTAGAGTTCCATTGATATCAGCAAAAGTTCCAGAAAGGTCTTAGGAAAGAGTAGTATGTAGGAACATAGGTAGGGCATGTGGAACGTCGGATCTGCTCCACTGTTCAATGAGATCATTGCTGATCTGATAATCATTAACTCCTCACTGTTGCCTTTTTCCATAACCTTTGATTCCCTTACTAAGGAGAAGTCTGTCTATCTCAGCCTTGAATATTCTTAATAACCAAGTCTTGACTCTCCTCTGTGGTAAGGAATTCCACAGATTTACTTCCCTTTGAGAGAAGAAATTCCTCATCTTTGTCTTAATTGGGTGATCCCCTACTCTGAGGCTATGCCCTTTAGTCCTGGATTCTTCCACAAGGGGAAATCTCTCAGCACCTACTCCTTCAAGCCATTGAAGAATATTATATATTTCAATAAGGTCACTGCTCATTTCTTTAAACTCCAATGAGTACAGACCCCACCTAATCAACCACCTTTCATGTCTGAGATCAACCCAGTGAATCTTTTCTGGACTACCTCTAATTCCTCAGATAATGAGACTAAAATTATTCACAGTGTTCTAGGTGTCAATTGACTAGTGCCTTGTATTGCTTTGGCAAAACCTCACTACTTTTATACACCATCCCCATTGAAGAAAAGACCAACGTTCTACTTGGCTTCCATATTATCTGCTGAATTTGGAAAGCTAATTTTTGTTTATTCATGCCTGAGGATTTCCAAATCCCTCTGTTTCATAGTTTTCTGCAATCTTTCTCACTTAAATAATATTCAGATCCTCTATTCCTCCTGTCAAAATGTAAAACCTTAAATTTATGTACATTATATTCCATCAGACAAGTTTTGCCCATTCACTTAACCTGTCTATATAACTCCGCAGACACTTTGTGTTTTCATCACATCACCTATTTCTGTACCAACTGCAAACCTGGCTATTGTACATTCAATTTATTCATCCATGTCATGAATATACATTGTAAATGGACCCCAGCACTGATCCCTATGGCACATCACTGGTTACAGACGTCATCCTGAAAATGTTCTCCTTACCCCAGCTCTCTAGCTTCTGTTAGGTCATCACACCTCTATCATACTACTCCCCCGATACCATGGGTGCTTATCTTATTAAGTAACCCAAAGTGCAGTACATCTGCAAACACCTTCAGTCAATCTAAATATATTAAATCTTCTGGTTCCCCTTTATCTCTCCTACTTGTTACCTCGTCAAAGAATTCTAATATATTTGTCAGGCATGATTTGCTTTTCATGAAGCCATTCTGACTCTGCTTGATCATATTACATTTTTCAAAATGCTCTGCACCACATTTTCATAATTAAGACTAATATTTTTCGAATGAGAGATAGGAAGCTCACAGGCCTATAATTGCATGTTATTTTTGTCTCCTTTCCTCTTTGAATAAAGGCATTACATTGGCAGGTTTCCAACCTACTGAGACTTCTCCAGAATCGAAGGTTTCTTGGAAGATTATTATCAGAGTATCCATTACCTCTGTAGGTACTAATATATTATTTGATTGAATCTGATTTATTTTTGTCACATATACCAAGACACAGTAAAAAGTATTGTTTTACATGCTCTAGAGGCAGATTATAGCATACAAAGTGTAACAGGGTAGGAGAACAGAGTGCAGAGTATAGTATTACAGCCACAGACAAGGTGTAGAGACAGAGATCAACATTAACATTTGAGAGGTTTGTTCAAAAGTCTGATAACAGCAGGGAGGAAGTAATCAGGTCCAGGGGATCTATGGCCTTTAACCCCATTTAGCAACCCCATTTAGCTGACTAAAATGGAAGGTTTATTTTGTACTAGTTGATGATTATTCAGGTGGATTGAAGTGACAAAACATAATTTAACTATGGTAGATTCAGTGATCAGTCGATTGAAAAGAATCAATGCTACACATGGTTTTCCAGAAGGACTAGTATCCAGCAATGTACTTCATTTTGTGGACAAGAAATTTAGAAATTTCACTTCAGAGGCAAGTGACATGTTCTTCAGTCGTCCCTCAGTCAAGCAGAGAACCAGAGGCTGGTCAAGACCATAACAACACGAACACAAAAGACTGAAACTCAGCTGTACCCAGTTACAGAGCAATGTGATTTAGTAATAGGGTTTTACCAGCTGTATTGCTAACAGGGATAAGATTGAAAACCAGTTTCAATAGAGAATGTTCTAAAGAAGGGTCACTGGACCCGAAACGTTAACTCTGCTTTCTCTCCACAGATGCTGCCAGACCTGTTGAGATTCTCCAACAATATCTGTCTTTGTTTTTGATTTCCAGCTGCAGTAGTTTGTAATTTTTTGTTTTTTGGGGAATGAGGGTGTTGTTGGTAACATGGTGATAATTATTACACTGACTATATAAAGAAGCAAAAGTAATGGATGTAGGTTTGCTCGCTGAGCTGGAAGGTGTTTTTAGATGTTTCATCACAATAATGGGTAATATCATCAGTGGGCCCCCAGTGAAGCACTGTGGTATGTCCCACTTTTTATTTATGTGTTTAATGTTCCTTGGGTTGGTGATGTCATTTCTTGTGGTGATATCATTTCTTATTCTTTTTCTCAGAGGATGGTAAATGGGATCCAAATAAATGTGTTTGCTGATAGAATTCCAGTTGGAATGTCATGCTTCCAGGAATTCTCGTGCAGGTCCCTGTTTGGCTTGTCCTAGGATGGATGTGTTGTCCCAGTCGAAGTGGTGTCCTTCCACATCTGTATGTAAAGATACTAGTGAGTATGGGTCATGTCTTTTTGTGGCTAGTTGATGTTCATGTATCCTGGTGGCTAGTTTTCTGCCTGTTTGTCCAATGTAGTGTTTGTTACAGTTCTTGCAAGGTATTTTGTAAATGACATTAATTTTGCTTGTTGTCAGAATAGGGTCTTTCCAGTTCATTAGCTGTTGTTTTAGTCTGTTGGTGGGTTTGTGGGCTACCATGATGCCAAGAGATCTGAGTAGTCTGGCAGTTATTTCCGAGATGCCTTGATGTAGGGGAGAGTGGCTAGGGTTTCGAGACATGTTTTGTCAGTTTGTTTGGGTTTATTTCTCAGAAATTTGTGGATTGTGTTCATTGGATATCTGTTCTTTTTGAATATGCTGTATATGCGATTTTCCTCTGCTCTTTGTAGTTTCTGTGTGCTGCAATGTTTGGTGGCTTATTGAAATAATGTTCTAATGTAGCTTCATTTGTGGATGTTGGGATGGTTGCTTCTGTAGTTCAATATTTGGTCCATATGTGTTGTTTTCCTGTTGACACTGGTTTGAAGTTCCCCATTGGCTGTTCACTCTACTGTGCCATCTAGAAATGGCAGTTTGTTGTTGCTTTCCTCCTCTTTAGTGAATTTGATGCCAGTAAGGGTATTAGTGATGGTCTAGAAGGTTTCCTCTAATTTGTTTTGTTTAGTGATGTCAAAGGTGTCATCCACATAGCGGATCCAAAGTTTGGGTTGGATGGTCGGTAGAGCTGTTTGTTTGAGTCTCTGCATTGCTACCTCTGCTAAGAACCCTGATATCGGAGATCCCATGGGTGTTCCGTTGGTTTGTCTGTAGGTTTTGTTGTTGGAGGTGAAATGGGTGGTAAGGCATAGGTCCACCAGCTTGACAATATTGTCCTTGATGATGTGCTGAATTTGTACTTCACAAGACTGAACACACAACCTCTTTTAGCACTGTGAAGGCTTATCTGAAAGCATTGTTTAGCAATGGCTTTTTAAAATACTACTATGTTCAAAATCATATGGTATCTCTCAAGATAACTTATTTGAAGCAGAAGAGCCCTGAAATCTTTTTGCACATAACATTTCACAACATTCGGGATCAACGTGAGCAGCTATTCTAAGATTACGCCCAGCCGTCAAAAGAGGACAAGCATTTCATGTGTGCTCTGATCACAGTGTTGAATTTTGACAATGGGTCCCAGCAACTTGCTTTCTAATCAAAAACAAAACACTGAATATTCTGAATATTAAAGCAACTCCGTCCATATTTAGAAAGAGAAAAGGCAAGTTATGATGTGTCTTCTATGGATTCCACCAGACAAATGGCTAATAGAGAAATGGTAAGCTGGTGAAGGTTACAAATCCAAAACATTATGACATATACTTTCCTTTTTACAGTAACAGCAACAAATTGCCATATTTATAAAATGCATTTTAACATTTTAAGAGATCCTAGGGCATTTCACAAGGAGGAGATATGAAGACAGATGACTAAATGTTTTGTTAAAGAGGTAGAATTTATGGATTTCAAAGGAGGAAAGAGAGGCAAAGAAGTGAGAGGATTGGGAAGGGGATTCCAGAGCTTAGAGCTTTGGCAACTGAAAGCACAGTGGTCAAAGGTACGGGAATAAAAACTGGGGGTTAGCAGGAAGCCAAATTTGTTGGTTTGCTCATTGGGTTTTGGTGCTGATGAATGTTTCAGCAGCCAATGTGTTAAAGTAGGGACGGAGCGAGGTGGAAATAGTAATATTAGTAATGTTGCAGACATATGGTTGGAAATTCATCTTGAGGTCAAATACAACACCAATGCTGCAAAGATCCTGGCTCACGCTGAGGCGCAAGGCAAGGAGAGGGTTGGGGAATGATGTCTGTGGTTGAGACTGAAGTTAATGTTTTATAATCCAGTGTTAGTTTGAAATACATTTCTGTACATGGAATGCTGAGTGTAAACAAGCATAATGACAATTTAGAATCAGCAGACTAAATGGTGCTTGCGATGAATGCTATTGTGCACTTTCAGCAGTTTATTTATTTTCAGTATTCTGTTTGTTTTGTGGAAAGGACACGATAAGTTATAAATAAACTAGCAATTCTCCACATCAAGTTTGTTTTGTCAAGTTCAATTCAGCCAATAAAAAATGACTCTGTTACTTTGTCTTTAACATTGGATACCTTTCATCAAGCATTTACCGAAATTCATTTCCAATTGATCGACTCATTCACCTTTATTTTAATTGCAGATACTTTGAATTTGCAGGCCATTTCATTTTGCATCATTTGTGAACTGAATCAACGTCAGCTGCCAGTGTGAACGCAGGTCGTTTATGTGAAGTTAAAATGAATAAGTTCCTTGGGCATTTCACTCTCTATTTCAGACCAGTGCTTTTTATAACTACTCTATTCCATTTTCCTTTATTAATTTACATCTATGTCTTTAACTTGATATTCATTGACCTACATAAAAGGAACCATTTTACAACTATTATCGATTTAAAATTACTAAATTTCTTTGCCAGATTTAAACAGTCATGAACAGAGATGATGACATTTCCTCCAAAAGGATTTTCTATTTCCATTCATTCTCTTGTTTAAAACCTTTTTTTGCTGTCCAGTATCAGTTCTGCCTTCAAGGTCTGTTCAATGTACCCAAAACTGATTACAACCGAAGTACCAGGCTAAATTCTGGCAAGCCCAGACATGTTACACTTGAAACTTGAAGCATTTCACTAATTCAAACCTTCAGCACTTGCAGAGAAAATAAGATGACACGTTAAGTTCCCACTTAATGAGTTGTTATAAACACTCAAGCTTGGACGTGCACTGACAATATTTACTTTGGATTTCCTGTTGGCACAGCCAGAGTTTATTCTGTTATATATTCTGTTATTTATTTGCTAATCATTCCATCTTTGACTGTACAATGTGTAAACTATAATATTTCTTAGATGTTTCACAGGGAAACTCCATTTAAGGGTACAACTTGCATTGAACAAGTTTCAGAATCAATCAGAATCCAATACAGGAGAAAAATCTAATTTTAACAAACAAAAGAAAATTCACTTCTATTTCATGTTTTGGATAATCACATTTGGTTACGTTGCAGTCACAAAGGGATAGTTATGGTTTCCAAGCATGCAGTTTCATCTTGGTTGACTGCAATGGATTCTGTTAGTTCTTCTAGATCCCTAACAACACGGATAAAATGGCTCCTTCCAGGGAGGGAAGGGTTAACACTGGCCTAAGTGGATCATTCATCATGTTGGCTAATCATTAGAGGCAGAAATCATGGTCAAAACAATTGAAAAACGTGTTGATGGTTGGTATTTAGCAGAGCTAGATGGAAAGGAAGAGAATTCTACAAGTACACAATATTGCTGACCTCATTTCGGGAAAGATATAAACGTGCTGGAGCCAGTTCAGTGACGATTACTCAGATTAATGCCTGGAATGAGTGGGTTATTTTGTGAAGAATGGCTGGGCATTCTAAGGTTGCGTCCACTGGAGTTTAAAAGAGTAAGAAGAGATATAATTACAACACATAAAATCATGAGAAGTCTTGACAAGTTGGATGTGGTTAGGGATGTTTCCTCTTATGGAAATATCTAGAATTGCTGTAGCTTGTTTAAAACTCAGGAGTCATCTATTAAAAGTAATGACTAGGCCTCAGAATGCAGTAAGTATTTGGAACATTCTTGGTGAAAAGACAGTGGAAGCAGAACACTTGAGTATTTTGAAGAAGAAATAATTAGATTCTTGTTAAACAAGGGGGTGAAACGGTATTGGGGTATGCAATATTGCAGGTTTGACATTACAAACGGATTAGCCATGGTTTTATTGAATAGCAGAGCAGGGTCTAGGGACTGACTGGCTAACTCCTGCTCCCTGTACATATCTTTGTAAACTGAAGACATATTAGCAATCAAGCAGATCTTAAAAAGGGAACAATCCAGTCTTAGAGGATTTCAATGTTTTTGCACTTGTAGTTGTGTGCTAAAAAGTTCAAACTGAATACTTGTTTCATTTCTATTTTCATCAAAAATGGCTAGTTAATATTGTTTGAATTTGTGAGATTGGCAAATAATCATTTTCAGGACAAATGCATGAATAAATCAGCTGTGTTTCCCCCAGAGCCAAATTTGTTGCAGTATATTGGCAGATGTCTGTGCTTTTCTGTCAAATTCTGATTTTTAAGTTTTATTGAGGAACTAGAAGGTGCCATTAAGCCAGAATTGGCAAACCTTTTGAAACTGAAACTTCAAATTTGTAACTTGGGAACATCAGAATGAAAGGTACACATTATTTATCTCAATTTTATAGGCAATTATCTTTTGTTTTGGTTTTTATGAGGTTAATATACTGTGAGAATGCTCCAAAGTTATCATCTTGCAACATTGTCTAAACTATGAGTATATGAATGATTAATATTTCCTCTTGTCAAATATTCCTCAAAATATGACACAAAACATAACCACAAAACTTATAATATACAAGGTACCCCTTTACCACTTCCTTCCTAATTTCAAAAACCTCCTTAAAATCCTCCTCTTCTATTTGGATCTGCACAGATTCTTCCAACTGACTCATTCAATTAAAATTTAAAATGACAAAATACCAGTGTAAGAAGATTTCAAAGCAAAATCCTGCTCCCACTTAAAAATAAATGAAATTTTCTGCACTGTCCTACTGTAAGATTTATATTGCTTATATATCAGTATAAACCTATCTTTGTATTCTGTACCAATCAAGTGTCACTTTATGACTGCGTTGAGGGATAAATAGTCTGCTTCTATTTAGGAAATCTGCCCTTTTTCAGTCTCTGCAATCAAACAATGGTCTCAACTTCTTTTAAGCTTTTTATAAGTTTTGTACATGCAATCGGATACAGCATGTCCTTAAGAGGGTCAAATGATGTTTACAAAGCGCTCAACTTTTGACCTTCTTGTATAACTTTCATTCCCTGATTGTCATACAGTCCTATTGGGAGGAAAGATAGATCTTAAAAGTAAATCTATAAATTCTCATGAACGATATCTTGAGTTGTATTGCAAATAAATAATTTTACTGTGAAGATTGAAAATCATAAAATAATCAGATTTTTAATAAATATTGCTTTGCTACCATGTAGTTAGAGTCGTCATCATGTTAGTTTACATTTGATATTGTGAAATTTAGTCGCAATAATAGCTTCACAATAGTCCCAGAGGCGTGGCCAGCTAATCTTAAAAGCACTTTTTGAAGTCCTGGAGAGGTGGCTGGCCGTATGTCCTGTAAACTACAGTCCTGAAACTGTGTTATCTTAGAAACAGGAAGACACAGTTGGCTCTCAGCCCCAACAACTCTCTCTCGAGAGAGAGAGAGAGAGAGAGAACATCAGGGCATTTAGCAAGATTCAAGGCATTCAAAGTGTCTGGAGAGAATAAACAATTTCTGTGAGAGAGGGAGACAGAACATAAACAAGTGATAGAGATGCTGGTAAGACGCCTCTGCTAACACTTTGGCATTGCTGGGCAGAAAGTATTGACTGACTGAGTAAGTGCATCAAGATGATCTGGCAGCTGTTAACAGCTTTGCTTCCTGCCGTGAGTAACAAAATCAACAAGAGTCAGTGTCTTCATATACACACTTGAAACAGTGGGAATGAAACACATGAATAATTATCCCAAGTTTGCAAAAGCAGTCAAGGAATACATTTTGAGCATAAAAATGGTATAAGAAATGAATTCAAACAGTGCATTTTAGAATTTTATTTTTCATTACAAAGTGAGAAATATCAGCAGTTCAACAATTCTCCACCTTTGATAGTGTCAGTATTAGGTTCTCCCAATCAAGCATTAGTTGATGAAAAAGATTCCCCCACACTGACCCAGAAAAGGAGATTAACTTCAGAAGAGCAACTCCTCCTGCACCACTGTGATATTTCCATTCCCACATCAATCACCTTTTTAATCTCTCTGAGAGAGTACCAATTTAGGTCCAATTGCTTTTAAATTATGGGCAGTTGTGCGCATTAGATTCATGCTCACACTGGAAACTATGTTGAACCTGCCAAAACCCATTTATGTTAGGACATTTAAAGCTGCACGAAGAAAAGAAGCTAATTCCATAAGTTTCGGCTTGATTCAGAGGTGAAAGGACAATGTTCTAACCCATTTCAACACCCAATTTCCAAAGGTGTAACTTACTTGCTACTATACAGATTATTGTTTAGGGTGCTTTGCAGCATTCTTTCTTTTGGAACAGAGCCAATGAACTGTATGTCAATGTTGTACTCATTGTAATCACTGCTGATTTGACAAATACCCTGCCATTTGAACAATGCTTCATCCTTCACTAAATACGTCTATTTTGTTTGTAGTCAATACCTAAACTACCCACACAGAAATGTTACATTACAATTGATTCTGTCAACATGTAGAAATGACAGCAGAACCCTCTGCAATTAGTTAGTTGTAACTAATCTTCCCCTTAAGTTTTAGTTGCTGCAAGTGACCATCTTTTTCAACGTGCCTTTCCTTTAAATGTTTTTGAGTAGTTATACATGCTGATATCTATCTACCCTAGAACAAAGGACTGTGCAACACCTTCCTGGGTAATTAAAATCCCCATCACTGACATTCAGGCTAAGATTTTAATGCAGAATCAAGTAGCAGCAGAATACAGCAGGGTCCTTCTATAAAGATGAGGATTGAGCTCCTTAAAGGTCTCTATCTTTCACTCAGTTGGAGTAGACAGACTTCTCTAGTCGACTTCTCCACCTCCTAATACTGCCTAGCTTGCTGTGTTCACCCAGCCTCCAGCCTGTCTACTTTTGTGTCCAGCATCTGCAGTTTTTTGTCTCTTCACTCAAATGAGGGCTGAATCATTTTCATACAGGCTGCTATACCCACCTGACTGGCACCTGAAGTTAAAATTAGGCCTCATATTATGTTATAAAACAAATAGCTGTTACATAGATAACTCAAGTTTTAACGACAAATAATGCGAACTTAATATTGAAAGACCGATGAAAGGCCTTTTAGTGAGTAGAATTGACTATTACTTTGTACAGTCATTTCATTTAATGGCTGTTAATAAGACTCAGCTGATTGAATACTAATTTACATAATTGTAAAGGATAATATTGATAATGTTTGCAAACATTTACAGCCAATAGAGTTAATTGGATGATTCGTCTTGGCCTCCTCCAGTGTCCAACATAATGATGCAAATCTTTGACTAATTTGTCTCACTCAATATGTAATCAAGAAATGACTAAAGGTATGAGATACAGCTAAGGGTCCTGATAATACCTGGCAGTAGTAGCCATAGTAGTAGTTAAGACTTGTGCTCCAGAACTACCTGTAATCCTACTCAACCTGTTCCAGTACAGAAATTATATTGGTATCTTCTCTAAGAACTGAAAATTATGTGTAGTTATGTGATGTGCAATTGGGTGATGACATCCAATTACTGCCTTGTCAATCTACTCTTGATCATCAGTTAAGTGATGGAAAGTGTTGCTAACAATGTTGTTAAGGGGCACTTACACAGTCATACTCAGTTGTTTTTTTTCTCATAGTTTTGTGAGGGCCACTCAACTTCTGACCTCACTACTGCCCTGTTTCATACATAATTACAAGAGCTAAACTCCAGAGGTGAAATGGCAGTCATTGCCCCTAACAACAAGGCAGCATTTGACTTAGTATAGCATCAAGGAACCCAAACAGAACAAAGTCAATAGGAATTAGGAAACATTTTCCCCAGTTGAAGTCATACCTAAAATAAAGGAAGATGAATGTAACTATTGGAAATCAACCATCTCAGTACTAGTTCTACTACAGTGCGCAGGAATTCCTTCTGGTAGTGCCTTTAGACCAGTCCTAACACCAGTGGAGAATTGGGAGGAGAAGGAAAAGGAGAAAGAGGAGGGAAAAGGAGAATGCCTTCAGAGGACTGGGTGCCTTGGCATTAAACAACGTCTTGTTGAGTCTGCCTGGGATTTAAGGTATCAACAAGTAAATATTCAGCAACCTTTTATTTAAATGTTTCTCAGCCCTCAGAACAGTTTGCACTGTCATTTTTATTCCATCAGAGAGGCAGAAATCATCCAACAACTGCACGCTTATGAGCAATCATTGCCACTCACATTGAATTAAAGACTGATGTCTATTCCAACTGTGTCCTCCAACAGAAACCTTGTGCTAAGTTTAACTCAATGCCCCCCACCCCACACTACTCTTCACTCTGTGACCCTCCTGAATGTAAGCAATGATAACATACATGTCTCCTTTTTGGCATAACCAGAAATATAATAAAGGGTACTGCAAAAACAAAACAAACTCAAGAAATATCACCAAAATATTTATAAAATCCTTCAAATGATGTGTCAATATGTATCCCTGTCTACCTCTATTAGGTCATCTTGCTATATTTGAGGATGTGATAGAAGCAGCCTGTTCACCTGTCTCTGCTTGCAGTTGAGACCACACAACACCAGGTTATAGTCCAACATGTTTATTTGGAAGTACAAGCTTTTGGAGCACCGTTCTTTTGTCAGGTAACTGGTGGAGCAGGATCATTGGGCACAGAATTTATAGTAAAAGATTAAACTGTCATATAACTGGTGCAATGTATTGAACAAATCTAGATTGCTGTTAAATCTTAATCACTTAGAATGGGTTGCAGACATCGAAGTGGAAGTAACGCCATTCAGTCCATTGAGTCCACTCTGCCATTGAATCAAGGCTGATGGGTATTTCAACGCCACTTAACCATACTCTCCCCATAGCCCTTAAATCCTTGCAAGATCAAGAAATTATCAAGCTCTGCCTTGAAGACATTTAACGTCCCGGCCTCCACTGCGTTCCGTGGTAGTGAATTCCACAGGCCCACCACTCTCTGGCTGAAGAAATGCCTCCTCATTTCTGTTCTAAATTGACCCTCTTTAATTCTAAGGCTATGCCCACCTGTCCTACTCTCCCTGCCTAACGGAAACAAATTCCCAGCGTCCACCCTTTCTAAGCCATGCATTATCTTGTAAGTTTCTATTGGATCTGCCCTCAACTTTCTAAACTCAAATGAATACAATCCCAGGATCCACATCTGATCATCGTATGTTAGGCCGACCATTTGAAGAATCATCTGTGTGAATCTCCGCTGGACACGTTCCAGTGCCAGTATGTCCTTCCTGAGGTGTGGGGCTCAAAGCTGGACACAGTATTCTAAATGAGGCCTAACTAGAGCTTTATAAAGTCTCAGTAGCACATCATTGCTTTTATATTCCAACCCTCTTGAGATAAATGACAACATTACATTTGCTTTCTTAACCATGGGCTCAAACTACAAGTCAACTTTTAGAGATTCCTGGACTAGCGCTCCCAGATCCCTTTGTACTTTGGCTTTATGAATTTTCATGAAAATAGTCCATGCCTGTATTCTTTTTTCCGAAGTGCAAGACCTCGCATTTGCTCATGTTGAATTTCATCAGCCATTTCCTGGACTACTCTCCTAAACTCTCTAACTTGTTCTGCAGCCTCCCACATCCTAAGAACTAGCTGCCTGTTCACCTAACTTTGTATCATCGGCGAACTTCGCTAGAATACCCCCAGTCCATTCATCCAGATCATTAATATATAAAGCGAACAGCTGCGGCCCAACACCGAACCCTGTGGGACACTACTTGTCATTGGCTGCCATTCCAAAAAAAAACCTTTCATCCCAACTTTCTGCCTTGTGTCAGACAGCCAATCCTCAATCCATGCTAGTAGCTCACTTCGAACACCATGGGCCCTCACCTTACTCAGCAGCCTCCAGTGAGGCACCTTATCGAAGGCCTTTTGGAAGTCTAGGTAGATAACATCCACTGGGTTTCCCTGGTCTAACCTACTTGTTGCTCCTTCAAAGAATTCTAACAGACATGATCTCCCCTTACTAAATCCATGCTGACTTGTTCTAATCCAACCCTGCACTTCCAAGAATTTAGAAATCTCATCCTTAACGATGGATTCTAGAGTTTTTGCCTACAATCGAGGTTAGGCTAATCAGCCTATAATTTTCCATTTTTTGTCTTGATCCTTTCTTGAACAAGGGGGTTACAACAGTGATTTTCCAATCATCTGGGAATTTCCCTGACTCCAGTGAATTTTGAAAGATTACAACCAGCGCCTCTGCTATTTCTTCAGCCACCTCCCTCAGAACTCTAGGATGTAGCCCATCGGGGAGATTTGTCAGTTTTTAGACCTTTTAGCTTGTCTAGCACTTTCTCTTTTATAATGACTATCATACTCAATTCTGCCCCTGACTCTCCTTAATTGTTGGCATACAGATAAAGGGGGTGCAGTGGTAGTTTGGCGCACTGACCTCTACACCGCTGAAGCCAGACGTTAACTTGAAGACACCTCCACCTATCACCCCCTCGACCATGACCCCAGCTCCCCCATCACCAAACCATCATCTCCCAGACCAAACACTACCTCATCACCTCAGGAATCTCTCACCACAGCTTCCAACCTCATAGTCTGGGAATGCCGCACCGCCGGATTCTACTTCCTTCCCAAGATCCACAAGCCTGACCAACTTGGCCGACCCATCGTCTCAGCCTACTCCTGCCCCACTAAACTCATCTCCACCTATCTCGATACTGTCCTATTCCCCCTCGTCCAGGAACTCTCCACAGACTCTCGAGATACCACCCACACCCTCCACCTCCTCCAAGACTTCCATCTCACTGGCCCCCAATGCCTCATCTTCACCATGGACATCCGATCCCTCTACACCTCCATCCGCCATGACTAGGGCCTCCAAGCCCTCCGTTTCTTCCTCTCCAGACATCCCCAACAGTACCCTTCCACCGATACTCTCATTCGTTTGGCTGAACTGGTCCTCACCCTTAACAATTTCTCCTTCGAATCCTCCCACTTCCTCCAGACCAAAGGGTTGCCATGGGCACCCCTATGGGCCCCAGCTATACCTGTCTCTTTGTTGGCTACATAGAACAGTCCATCTTCCATAGTTACACTGGCACCACTCCCCACCTCTTCCTCCGCTACATTGATGACTGCAAAGGTGCCACCTTGTGCTCCTGCAAAGAGGTTGAGCAGTTCATCAACTTTACCAACACATTCCACTCTGACCTTAAATTCTCCTGGACCATCCCTGACCCGTCCGTCCCCTTCCTGGACCTCTCCATCTCCATCAATGACGACTGACTTGACACTAACATCTTTTACAAACTCACCAACTCCCACAGCTACCTGGGTTACACCTCTTCCCACCCTACCTCCTGTAAAAATGCCATCCCATATTCCAAGTTCCTCCGCCTCCACTATATTTGCTCCCAGGAGGACCAGTTCCACCACAGAACACACCAGGTGGCCTCTTTCTTTAAAGACCACAATTTCCCTTCCCACATGGTTAAAGATGCCCTCCAATGCATTTCATCCACATCCCGCACCTCCGCCCTCAAACCCCACCCTTCCAACCGTAACAAGGACAGAAACCCCCTGGTGCTCACCTTCCACCCTACCAACCTTCTCATAAACCACATCATCCCCCAACAATTCCGCCACCTCGAAACAGACCCCACCACCAGGGATATATTTCCCTCCCCACCCCTTTTCACCTTCCGCAAAGACCGTCCCTCTGTGACTATCTGGTCAGGTCCACATCCACCAATAACCCACCCTCCCGTCCTGGCACCTTCCCCTGCCACCACTGGAATTGCAAAACCTGTGCCCACACCTCCCCCCTCACCTCCATCCAAGGCCCGAAAGGAGCCTTCCACATCCATCAAAGTTTCACCTGCACATCCACCAATATCATTTATTGTATCCGTTGCTCCTTATGCAGTCTCCTCTACATTGGGGAGACTGGACACCTTCTCACGGAGTGCTTTAGGGAACATTTCCAGGACACTCACACCAATCAACCGCACCACCTGTGGCCCAACATTTCAACTCCTCCTGGGTGCTGGGTACATGCAGGTCCTGGGCCTCCACCACTGCCGTTCCCTCACTACCTGACGCCTGGAGGAAGAATGCCTCATCTTCCGCCTCAGAACACTTCAAACCCAGGGCATCAATGTGGACTTCACCAGTTTCCTCATTTCCCCTCCCCCCACCTTACCCCAGTTCCAACCTTCCAGCTCTGCACCATTCTAATGACCTGCCAATCTTCCTTCCCACCTATTTGCTCCATCCTCCTCTTGACCTATCACCTCCATCCTAACCCCCATCCACCTGTTGTACTCTTTGCTACCTTCTTCCCAACCCCACCGCCCTCCCATTTATCTCTCCACCCTGGATGCTCCCGGCCTTCAGTCCCGATGAAGGGCTTTTGCCTGAAGCATCGATTTTCCTGCTCCTCAGATGCTACCTGACCAGCTGTGCCTTTCCAGCACCACTCTAATACAGACTCTTCCATTGTGAAGACTGACACAAAGTATTTATTAAGTTCTTCAGGTATTACCTTATCTCCAATCACTGGCCTTCCTGCATCAATTTGGAATGGCCCAATTTCTACTTTTACCACTCATTTGTATCATAAGTATTGAAAGAAAGTTTTATTATCATTTCTAATATTACTGGCTACCTTACCTTCATATTTGATCCTCTCCTTCCTTATTTATCTCTTTGTTATCCTGTTTGTTTTTGTAGTCTTCTCAATCTTCTGATTTCCCAGTGCTCTTGGCCTCGTTATAGGCTATCTCTTTTTCTTTGATACATTTCCTGACTCCCTTTGACAGCCATGGCTGTCGAATAAACCCCGCCACACCCCCCCCTCCCCCACCGCCCCCCGCCACTGCCCCCTCCCCTGACTCTCCAACCCGGATAATCTTTCTTTTCTTTGGTATGTACCTCTACTGTGTCCTCAATTACCCCCAGAAACTCCTGCCATTGTTGCTCTAGTGTCTTCCCCATTAGGATCAGCTTGCAGTCAATTTTCGCCAGTTCCTCTCTCATGCCCCTGTAAATACCTTTATTTAACTGTAACATCATTATATCCGATTTTGCCTTCTCTCTTTCAAAGTGCAGACTGAATTCTACCATTTTTTGATTGTTACCTCGTAAGTGTTCCCTTACGTTAAGGTCTTTTATTAAGTCTGGCTCATTACATAGCACTAAATCCAGAATAGCCTGCTCCCTTACTCCATCACAAGCTGTTGCAAAAAGCCATCCTGTAAGCATTCCATGAATTCCTTTTCTTTGGATCCACCAGCAACCTTATTCACCCAGTCTATTTGCATATTGAAGTCCCCCATGATCACTGTGACTTTGCCTTTCCGACAGACCCTATCTATTTCCTGGTGCATCTTGTGCCTCTGGTCCTGGCCACTGCTGGGAGGTCTGGACATAATTCCCATTATGTTTTTATTTCCTTTGTGATTCCTCAACTCCACCCACACAGCCCCAACATCATCTGACCCCATATCATTCAGTGCCATTCATTTAATTTCATTCTTATCTAAGAAAACAACCCCGCAACTTCTACCCACCTTTCTGTTTTTTCAATAAGTTGTAAATCATTAGATGTTTAACTGCCAGTCCTGAACCCCCTGCAACCACGTCTCTGTGATGCCTTTCACATCATAATCATTCACAATGATTTGTGCCGTTAACTCATCTACTCTGTTATGAATACTACGAGCATTCAGGTAAAGCACCTTAATGCTAATTTTCTTATCCTCATGATTTCCAGCATCTCTAGTAATATGTCCTAAGTTATCCTTTCTTTTTGCTTCATACCTATTCTGCCTTGAACTTAAACCCCGTACACATGCTAATTTGCTGTTTATCTTTCTATTTGATTCCATACTTTGTGTTGCTTTCCCTTTCTCTTCCCCTCCCCCTCCCCTCCACTCCCAACCCCACTGACTCACAAGTTTAAAGTCCTATTTATCCTTTTCACAGATCTAGAACACTGGTTCCAGATTGGTTCAGGTGGAGGCTGTCCGATCACCCCGTTCCAAAACTGATGCTAATGTCCCATGAAATAGAAACCCTCTTTCCCACACCCATCTCTTAGCCACATGTTTACTTGCCTAATTTTCTTATCCTAATGCCAATTAGCATGTGCCTCGGGCAGTAATCCAGCGATTATGACTCTCGAGGACATGTTCTTCAATTTCCTTCCTAGTGTTTCAAACTCCCCGAACAGGTCCTCCATCCTAGCCTTGCCTATGTTGCTTGTGCCAATGTGGATGACAACAACTGGATCTTCTCCCTCCCGCTCCAATGTCCTTTCAAGCCGGTCCGAGATGTCCTGCACCCTGGCACTGGGCAGACAACACACCATGCAGGATTCCTGATCTGGCTCACAAAGATACGCTCTGTCCTTCTAATGATAGAATCCCCTTTAACAACCACTTGTCTTTTTTCTCACCTCTTGAATGGCCTTCTGACCATGGTGCTGTGGTCAGCTGGCTCATCCTGTCCCCAGCCCTTTTCCTCATCCATACAGGGAGCAAAATCTCATACCTGTTGGACAAGGTCAAGGGCTGAGATTCCTCCACTCCTGAACTCAGAATCCCCCCAACCTGCCTCACTTACACTCACACCCTGTTGTTTCTGATCACTAACTGAATTTGAATTACTTAATCTACCGTGTGTGACTGCTTCCTGAAACAAAGCGTCCAGGTAACTCTCCCCCTCCCAGATGTGTCGCAGTGTTTGAAGTTCAGATTCAGGATCATCAATTCTGATCGAGAGTTCTTCCAGCATCCAACACTTGCTGCAGATGTGGTCACTGCCGTTCACAATGGGATCAGCCAGCTCCCACATCATACAGCTATAGCACATCACCTGTCCAGCTATCTCTACTTATTTAACTAACTTATACAAATTTATGAGTTAAATAATTTCTACTACTTCTCTGTGATCTAATTCAACTTACCAATTAACAGTAAACTTTTACTCAACCACACGATACTCAAGAAATATCAATTGAAACTCCTTACCGTAGCAACATACAAGAATCCTTTTTTTTATTCGAGGAGGAGGGTGGGTGAGAGAAACTACACGTGTAGTGTCTCGGAATTCAGCCACTGACAAATATATACCCAGCAGTCCCCTGTGCCTTGCTGTGGCCTCCCCCTCTGCTGCTCCTTTATATCCTCACTTACCCAGTAGTCCCGTGTCTGTTCCTGCTCAGGGTTTGCTCTGCCAAGGTAAGTTTTTGTATTTTAAAATTACCTTCCTGTTGGGCCTCTGGTCCTCGCTGTTGCTCCTCCCACTCCAACTACCGCTGAAAAAATAATAGGTAAATCCCACAACCTCTTTCAAGTCACATTCCTGGGATAACTTATAAAAAGTACTAATGAATCAAAACCTGCAACCCATTTTAAGTGATTAAGATTTAGCAGCAATCTAGCTTTGTTCAATACATCACATCAGTTGTATGATACTTTGATCTTTTACTATAAATTCTATGTCCAAGATTCTGCCCCACTAGTTACCTAACAAAGGAACAGACTCTGAAAGCTTGTACTTCCAAATAACCCTGTTGGACTATAACCTGGTGTTGTGTGACTTTTAATTTTGTCCACCACAGTCCAATACTGGCACCTCTATATCATGCAATTAAGATGATTATGGCTTCCATCCTTACAATGGAGGTGCCCAGTTGAGGATTCCTCAATGGACTGATGTTCCTGTGTCATTGCAAGATTAACCTCTTAACCTGTCACAGGATTTTGCTTCATGGAGATGGGTCAAGGAGGTAAACGATGATGCTTGGTCCAATGGGAAGAGGCTTCCTCTTCAGCCACTTCAGCTGTCTCAAAACTTTTCATTATGGCCAACAGTTAGGAAAAAACTTGCATCCCCTTTAAGCACCTCTGCTCCAACAAACAATACCAGGAAATCAATACTAGCCTCATACTTTCAGTGAGCTGTTCCTTCACGGATTCAGACTGATGCTCCTCATGGCTCTCAGAGACGCCAGACAAATCTAAGAAAATGTCAAGAATAACAGGAACTGCACTGAACTCATTGATCTGACAAAAGCATTTGACACAATAAATCATGAGGATATATGGATTTTGCTCCAAACAGTTGGATGTCCTCGAAAGTACATCACAATCCAGCAATTGTTTCATGATGACATAATTGTAACTATCTTAAGTGCGTGATCTGAAACAGATGCCTTCAAAATTTGGATTTGGATCAAACAAGGCTCTGTGATAACCCTCATATTATTTACAATCTACCTGACAGTGCCAATTCATCTAGAAAATGATTAACTGCACTCTGCTATGAACATTAAATATTGCCTTAATTGACAATTCTTTAACATTGATCACCTCCATGACAAAATTGAACTAACTACCACAGGTACATGCTGTTTACAGGCTGCATCTGACTGCACTGCTCCTACCCACTTCACTCTTGATCTCTTCAAATCTGCCTAAGAAGAGTCAACCTGACCTTGAATGTTGCCAAAACAAAATTCATGTATCAAACCACATTCTGGTAAGCTCAATAATCCTCTTTCCCTGGATGTTGAAGGGGAGACTCAGAAATATGTTAAGCACTTGCTGAACCTTGGCAGCCACTTCTCTCAAGATGCCAGATGAGACCCAACACTGAGTTGGTTGTGCCAGTTCAGCTTTGTGCAAATTGTAGCAGTAAGCATTTGACAACAAAGACTTCTACAACTTAATAAATGTCTTAGTGTACATAGACGTTGTCAACACCACACTCCTGTACTGCAGTGACTGGATTGTGTAGCACTGACACATGACAGCAATGCTTGAAAAATTCCATCATCAATACCTTCACCACATCCTCCAGATTCAATAGGAAGACTGTCAAACAAATGTTAGTGTCTCTCTTGAAGGCAGCCCGACAAGAATTCAGGCAAAACTCCTGCACAGTGGACTTCAAAGGACTATGATTTGGAGATGCCGGTGTTGGACTGGGGTGTACAAAGTTAAAAATCACACAACACCAGGTTATAGTCCAACAGGTTTACTTGGAAACACACTAGCTTTCAGAGCGACAGTCCTTCATCAGGTGTTAGTGGAGGGCTCAATCCTAACACAGAATTTATAGCAAAAATTTACAGTGTGATGTAACTGAAATTATACATTGAAAAATTGATTGTCTGTTAAGCCTTTCATCTGTTAGAATACAGTGATAGTTTCACTTCTTTCAAAGGACTAGACACTGTGACTGGATAGCCAAAAACTCTCCTTCACCAGGTTTTTCTTCTTCAATTCACAAACAGCTAATATTCCAGTTGGAGAACAATGAAAACCCTTCACTGGAGTGGGAAATGCAGGTTAAGAAGATAGGGTAGTTGAGTGGGTCTGGGTGGGACGCTCTTCAGAAGATCAGTGTGGCCTCAATGAGCCAAATGGCCTGTTTCCACACTGTAAAGGTTCTATTCTATTCCAAACAAACCATTGAAATTGCAAGAGGCAATGGAGTTCTCAATATAGTGAACTTGTCTGCTCTTTCCAACAAAATTTCTATAAATTGTATGTGTGGCTAGTTTTCATTTGATGCAAAGTGTGATTTTTCTGTTACAGCCCAGTTGTGTAGATAGAAACTGGATATTATTGCAATTCTTTTTTATTTTTAAACTTGGAACTAATACCAGGAGTCATTTATCAATAGAATATGTCATTATTCATTCAAGATAGTCATGAGATTATTACTAAAATTGCACACAACTTGAACCTTCATTTTTGCAACCAGCTTTGATTAGGCGAACCTGGTCAGGTGGAATATCTGCCAAGCAACATCCAAAAAAATTTGAACCTCATGAAGTAATAAGTAATAATCTTATTATTATTATATAATATATTACTTATATAATAATAAGTAATAATAATAATAAGTTCCAAGTTTAAAAATAAAAAAGAATTGTAATAATGTCCAGTTTCTATCTACACAACTGGGCTTTAACAGAAAAATCACACTCTGCATCAAATGAAAACACATACAATTTATAGAATCAAAGAATCCATACAGTGTGGAAGCAGGCCATTCAGTCTAATTCACTCATAGAATGTGGACTTCACTGGCTATGCCAGCATTTAATTTGATTCCTGTTTGTCCCTTAAATTGAATGGCTCACAAAGGCCATAAAGAGTCAATCACTTTTCTCTGGGTCTGAATTCTTATGCATGCCAGGCGTTAGTAAGTCCAATAGGTTTTTATAACAGTCAACAATGGCTAGCTTTAAATTTTAGATTTTCGTTGAATTTAAATTTCATTATATGCCATGATGAAATGCAAGCCCGTGTATTCAGAGAATTAAAAACCAAAAGAACTATAGATGCTGAAAATCTGCAGCAAAAATAGAAATTGCTGGAAAATCTTGGGTACGTCTGTGGAGAGAAAGCAGAGTTAATGCTTTGGGTCCAATGACCCTTCTTCAGAACTGAAGTTCTGAATGTTAGTTGATGTCTGAAGGACATGAATTCCCAGAGATGTATTTTTAAGTTGTGCCTCACCACAATTGATCAGTGAGTTTTGACCATTTATTTTCTGCATTTTTGATTGTTGGAAAGAGCAGACAAGTTCACTGTATGGAGAACTCCATTGCCTCTTGCAATTTCAATCATTTGTTTGGAATAGAATAGAACCTTTACAGTGTGGAAACAGGCCATTTGGCTCATCGAGTCCATACTGACCTTCTGAAGAGCATCCCACTCAGACCCACTCCACTATCCTATCTCCTTAACCTGCATTTCCCCATGGCCAACCCATCTAACCTGCACAGTTTTAAACTGTGGGAGGAAACTGGAGCACCCAGAGGAAATCCATGCAGACAGAGGGAGAATGTGCAAACTCCACACAGCCAGTCCCTGAGGGTGGAATCGAATCCAGGTCACTGATGCTTTGAGGTAGCAGTGCCATCCTCAGTTTATCTGGTTCAGAAATCTTTAGGTATGGAGAAACACTTTGTCAGAGCAATACAAGTGGAAGATTCCAAATTTTCTCAGGTTCCACTAGTTTAGAGTCACAGTTCCTTTAATGGCCAATACTTTAGCTGGTTCTAGGTGACTGCTTGATTGTGACCATGTTGAGCACTTTGAGTTTTATGCTGTTTTTTTTAAAACTTGACTGATAAAACTGTAATTTTGCTTTGAAAATGGAGTGATCTGTTTTAAAGAGTAAATGCAATAATGAAAAGGCTTTTTCAAAAATATATAACAACTGTTAGGAGCTGTTCATGGACAGATTTTACTTCTTCCTGCCCAATATGCAGTATTTAGATTTGGTTTCATTGAATTCTTCAAAATGTGCATTTTTGAGTTAAACTGCAGTCAACTGTTTACTTGCTGTTCCTATCTAAGTTCACAGGAAGTGGAGGAAAGTGAATGTACTGTAGCCAAGCTTGGAGATAACACAAAAAATGGGTGGAAAGGCATGGGGCATGATGGAGAGAAGTATAGACAGGTTAAGTGAGTGGACAGAAATTTGCCAGATGCATGTACTATGGAGAAATGTGTGGTTATGCACTTTGGCAGAAGATTAGAGAAGCTGAATATGACTCAAAAAGAGAAGGGCTGCAGAAAGCAGCAACACAGAAGACTTTGAGGGTTTTAGTAAATCACAAAAATCTGATATCTAAGTTCAGCAGGTAATAGGAAAGACAAGTGAAATGTTAAAGGGTAGGGGGAATGGAATATAAAGGAAAGTCGTGCTAAATCTACACAAGGCACTAGTTAGACCACACCTATAATACTGTGAACAGTTTTGGCCCCCTGATCCTCTTCTTACAGTGTTGTACATTTCTCCACATAGCTGAGACTTGTTTAACCCAGGTGCCAACCTCAGACAAAGCTGGCATGGTCTCATGTTATGGCCTCCATTCCAATCCTGGAGAGGAAGAGGAAGTCACATACTTGTGCCACCCAATTAAACAGGGTTTCCAGGTTCCTGCTTGCAAAGCATACTGACAATTTCCCCTTGTCTGTCATGTCCACAGCAAATATAAGGAACTTATATTAGCAAATATATGGAAGGTAGCTCTGGGATGTCAGTGTTTGTCTGGATGCACAATCAGCTTTCAACGATGGCGCAAATGCAACGGATGACAGTGAATTCCAGGCTATTCTGTGGAAAGGGTGGCTGGTAAGATGAATCCAGAATCAGACATAGTTAGTTAATGAGGTGAGCTTCATTATAGAGAGAAACTCACTAGGAAAGTCCCTCTAAAAATCTCAATGCAATATGCAGTTAGCCAAAGAAACACAAGATACATGCCAAACAAATTTTAAATTTGGTTGTTTCTGACAAATTTAACTGAGGAGAGTTATATGGTTTAGGGTTATCTTCAATAAGAAATTTTGCTTTGAAAATGGAGTGATCTGTTTTAAAGGGTAACTGCAATAATGAAAAGGCTTTTTCAAAAATCCAGAAAATTTATGAATAGAGAGACTGAGAATCTGACTTTCAGAAAGAAAATCACACTAGCAATGTGCAACACAAACTTAGCTTTTAGAATTCTCCTAATTCTGTTATGATATTTAATTACTTATAGATTATTTAGTCTTTTTTTAGTCTTAATGTATATATTTTGAAAATTAGGAAAATTAGAAAAAAAGGAAAGAATCGCCTATAAATGAGAAGTAAGAAAAATAAATAACGATTCATTTGACTCACCATGAATACATGGAATAATGTAATCTTGTCACAATCACTTTCAGATACGTTATGAATGTCAAATTGCTTAGATCCCAGCCTCTGATTTCTCATATAACACTTTGTGTTTATTTTCTCTGGAGTTCCACTTGCAAAATCAAAAGCCAAGATAACTCTCAAACTGTGTCAGCCTTCATACCTGTTTCCAACAGTTAGTCAGTATATTAACCATTTCAGAGCACATTTCTCCCAGAGCAACCTCTCATGATTGAGACAGTGAAGTATATAAGCAGAATTTAGATATATGTGTTAGTCTGGCCATTATTTATTGTATTCTGTAGCATCATATCATTAAATAATAGTTTATTTAATGTTCCAATTGTTTAGATGCCTATCACTGTTCACCAAAAGAAGAAGTCTGATAATGACTGATATAGAGAAAATAAATGGGAAAGCAAAGGAGAAACAATCCTAAATATGGCAGCAGAGTTATCTGAGGTTCAGATTTAAGCTTATTTTATGCTTATTTCATTATTATCCTTCAGCACATGATAACATTTGATAATCTGCTCTAAGTGACATTTCATGGCTGCTGTTCGCAACTTCATGAGCTGCACATCGACTCATAAAGCTTGAGAGGTTGCGGATGTGATGGACTGAGGAAGGTTGAAAGTGGGCTTTGGCATTACTGCCATCAACTTTTACATTTTATTGACATATCAACCTCTGTTTATGAATTCAATTGTGTACCATATTAAAAATGCCAAAAACTCATGAACATTACACAAATTAAGATGAGAGAGTTAAGATATTTAGGTCTGGAATGAGAGTAAAGCTGGGTAATTGGTTTTCAATGGTGGTTTGTACGAGGTATCAGCGAAGCAGTCGCCCTTTTTACAGCTCTGAGATTCCATTCTATCCTGAACTGAAACCAGGGAGAAATGAAATCAGATTCCACCCAGCAGATGTTTATTCAGTGTTGGTAAGTTATCTTGTAACATGGTCTGATGTGATAAAGATACTAAACCAGAATATTACATTTCTACATGATAGCTCTACCACTGTGATTTCATTTCAAGGCAATTGAAAGGCAATGTTTTCTGACCTGACTGGCAGATATATTCTGTGAGGTATTCCCAATATACTTCCAGTAATACATGGAAATTCACTGGAAGTTTTAAGAAGTCTGTGAAAAAAAAAATTTCCGTGGGTGTTTTGTCGACTTCCCATCTCACAGTAAATTGACAGAAGTCCAGGTGATTTAATTTTATTACTTTAATACACCTTAGTGAATTCTAAGCAATCTGTTACATTTTGAAAAAATTGTTGCTCAACTACCTATCTGCTTTCTAACTTCTCCCTCTTGATCTTGATACTTGTTGCAAATATAACATTACAGTAATAATTTGGAAGGCTAGCAATTTCCATGCATATATGAAAGACTCCTTTAACATTGTGTCTCTTTGTATTTTTAGCAAGGTATCAACTTATAAGTTATACGTATTTGATGCTAAAACAGCAAGCAGATGAATATGCACAAATATGCTGAAGCAACAGTGACATCTAATCTGTAATGTTTGACCACATTCAACAGAGTAGAATAGAATCAAAAACAGTCCAAATCTTCCGGTCAGGACCAGAAGCATTGCAATGGACAATGATCAGACAGAAAACTGTGAGCTTCCATACATTTAGCAAAGTCAGACTTCAGATGCATCAACCAGAGGACTCCCTCAGAACAGGAACTCCTCCCACAGAGCAGCTAATACAATCAATACAGAGGACACACCTTTCTAGGTCACTAACTGTTATAAGGTATTTTGAAATATCCAGTGTGAAAGTTAGTGGATGGATAACAGGAGAAATGAGTGAATGGATAGGGTGGGTAGGTGGGAGAAGTAAGCAAGTACATGGCTGAAGTGGCAGGTTGATGAGATAGCAGATAAGTATTGCATTAGTGGGTAGAGTGGCATTTAGTTAGGACTGTAGGGTAGCAGAAGGTGGTTCAGTGGAGCAGCATATGAGTGGGATGACATTTGGACCAAGTAGTAAGTGTGTTGGGTGATGGGTGGGTCACAGGGTGTCCGGGTGGTGACATCTAGTCAAGTTGGATTGGGCAGGTAGTCAGGTGGTAGGGAGCAAGTCAGGTTGGTTTGGGGATAGTTGTGTCTATATGGGAGGTGTATGGGTTAGTTCACGGACTGCTTGGAAGTCAGGGAAGATTAGTCGGCAGCTTAGGATGTTGTCAGGGCTAATAAAACAGAGAATGCTGGAGAATCTCAGCAGGTCCGGCAGCATCAGTGTAGGGAGGGACAAAGTTAATATTTGAGTCTGAATTAACTCTTTTTCAATTTTGAAAAGGAGTCATATCAGAGACAAAAGGTTAACTCTATTTCTCACTCCACTGATGGGGCCAGATCTGATGAGTTTCTCCAGTATTTTCTGCCTTCATTTCAGATTTCCAGCATTCACATAGTTTGGTTTTGTCAGGTAGTCAAGGTGTTGGTTGAGGCTAACCCACACCTATTGAGTATATTGAGGTTCAAGGTGGGAGTCAGGGTCTCAGTGATTGTGATTGAGGAATCAGTTATACAGCTATCCAGAATTTAGACAGGGATTTCTCTATCTAAAAATTCCTGGTTAACTATCCAGGTTTTAAGTACATCAGAACTGTCCTATGTCTTTGACTCTAACTCGGTACCTGTGTCATTTTGGAGGGTCCGCAGAAGCAGACTTCAAACCTCTCGGTCAATTTCTAGAGATGTCAGCACATCAGGATTTCCATAGGGTGTTGCATATACCTTGTGTCGTGCATCCATTCTCTGACATTTTGGGGACAAAAAGTACTGAGCTAATGTATTTTTAAAAATCACTTTTTCATTAAAGGGACAAACAAACTGCTTGTCTCTCTTTGTTCAAAAGAAAGCCTGAGTGGAGATCTAACTGAAGTCTTAAAAATTATAACAAGGTACAAAGTAATTTCACTTTTCGGTAAAATCAAAAATTACCAATACAATCAAGAAATCAAATAGGAATTTCTATTCAGACAGAGGAGAATATGGAATTTCCAAAACAGGGAATAATTTAGGCAAATAGTGTTGATGCAATTAAGAAGATGCAGAGTATGATAAGGAAAGAAGTAGAGGAAGATCAAATAGACCATAAATGCCAGCATGAACAAGCAAAGCTGAGTGGCTTTGTTTAGTATTGAATATCCTGTATATATTTGGTACATACTAGATATTATATGTACCATAGTTCTACATAATTTAATTTCTGAAGCACTTACAAATATCTAAGTAATGCAAATATTGTAAATAAATACAGGTATTTCTCACTTATTTCATACTATTTAAGTTAAACCAAATTGTTTTCAAATCTATCAGCAGCTTATTTTTAATCTCTAAGAAGTAAATATCAGGCATTGTGCTGTTTCAAATTGTACCATTTTATTTTATTGGAACTTTTAAGTATCGAGGTACTTCAATCTTTGATTATATTCATTGCCGTGCTTTATCTTTATGTTTTTATTAGAGCAATGTTGTAAACAGGATTTTGAGCTGTTAGCTACCAGCATATGTTTTGTGCAGGAGATCAGTGCAGGTATAAATCAGGGAGGAAAGTATTCTGGCAACTCAGTGGTGCTGGTACTGATATGATACCAGTATCATTTTTTAGAATGCAGCAGTGCACAAAACAAGTAGAGTTAAGCCATCTCATCCTAATTTTGAACCAAGATAGACTCCAACCCAGCACCACTTGAAAAGATTTAAAATACTGTGGAAATCTTGCACATACTATGTTGGTATAATGTGTAAAATAAAAAGCCTTGTACTGCTGCAAAGGTATAAGTCCATCAGGAGAGAAAGGATCAGAGCGCCAAGGAACAGAAGATGAATACTCAGAAAATAAAGGCCAGGACACAAAAAAAAACAGAGCCTCCAGAGCCTCAGCACAATAAAGAGAGTAACAAAGAGAATTCCAGAGGATGGAACATATCCACGGAGAAGCTGGTAATGTCTTGGAGTTGATGAGAATTACTCACTCTTGCTCCCATTTTCAAGGAAAGGTTTGCACTTACAATCACATCTTAACATACCTCTCAGAAACATAAAAAGGTTTGCATATACTGTGACTATCACATGGGCCAGGGTCACCAAAGCTGGGTTGGGACCTCAAGTGAAGTCATGACCTGAAGCTTTGGGGCTGTGAGCTCTGAGGCAGCAATGACCACTGTGGAACCCTACTCTGTCTTCCCCTGCCAATCTCAACTCTCCCAGCTGTCTCAGGTCTCCATCTGCACCCATAGGTCATAGAGTCACAGGGTCATACAGTAAGGAAATAGACCCAACCAGTTCATGCCAAACATAATCCCAACTAAACTAGTTCCACCAGCCTGCTCTTAGCCCATATCCCTCCAAACCTTTCCTATTCATGTATTTATCTAAGTATCTTTTAAACATTGTGACTGTGCCTGCATCCACTACTTCCTCAGGAAATTCATTCCACATGTAAGCCACCTTCTGTGTAAAAAATTCACCTGTCATGTATTTTTTTAATCTGTCTTTTCTCACCTTAAAAATATGCCCCCTGGCCTCAAAATCCCCCGTCCTCAGGAAAATACACCTACCATTAACCCTATCTATACCCCTCATGATTTTATGAACTTCTATAAGATCACCTCTCAACCTCCTATGCTCCAGTGGAAACGGTCCCAGCCTTTCCAGCCTTTCTGTATAACACAAACCCTCCATTCTTGGCAACATCCTGGTAAATATTTTCTGAACTCTCTCCAGTTGAATAATAACCTTCCTATAACATGGCGACCAGAACTGCACACAGTAATCCAGAACAGGCCTCATCAACATCTTGTACAAACTCAATATGACATCCCAACTCATATACTCAACGGACTGAGCAATGAAGGTGAGCATGATAAATGCCTTTTTAACCATTCGGTCTACATGTGATGCAAACTTCAAAGAATTATGCACCTAAACCCCAGTTCCCTCTGTTTACAATGCTATCCAGCACTCGACCATTAATAATATAAATTCTGTCCTTGTTTTTTGTACCAGTCTCCCTCAGCATCCAATCTAACAGATCTCTTCCCATTTACCCACTCACTCACTTATTTTTAAAAATTAAAATGGGGTCAATGGGAAGCACTGATGTACACAAATGCATAAAGTTTGGTACAACTTTGTGACACACTATATACTGAAGATTACTTTTAACATGTTATTTATATGTTAAAGTAAAGGTTATGATGTAGTGATGTATATTATATCTGCTTTGTCCTGCATTGTGTCTGTTCCCCATTTATGAGCAAGATTTCAATAACAATAAGCTTTTGATGAACTGGAATCTATTGCAGTCATTATTTCTCGCATGCATTTTAAAGATTTAAATTTTATTAAAATCAAGCAAACTATTACCTTTAAAATGTAATGTTATGTCTATCACATCATTGCATTGCGTTGCTGATATTGTAACACAGAATTAATATAGCTCACTGTCACAGAGCCCCCTAGTGAGAGCCATTCATCAGAAAAAATGTGTAATGTGAACATATGTATAAATGTATGCATACACATGAATTCTAAATATACATATCTCACCTGCATAACATAGAGGTGCATCTTTATTTAAGGCAATTAACAGAATAGCCAGCGGGATTGAGATACCATCTTTTGTTGCAACGCAATGATAAATTTCTTTCTATGGCTTATGCTGTTAACTTTGTTGGTGGCGAAGGCAATAGAAAGGTTCTCGTGGATGGAGTATTACATAGAAAAATATGAAGTTTTCATTCTAGCAGAAAGAATTACTTAAACAGAGAATGATTGCAGAATTCTGAGGTGCAGAAAGATTTACGTGTTCTGGTGCAAGAGTCACAAAACGTTAGAATGCAGGTCTATCTTGTAATCGAGAAGGTTAATGGGATTCTATTCTTTATCATGAGGGGGACTGAACATAAAACTAAGGATGCTATGCTTCAGTTATACAGAGTGTTGGTGAGATCAACACCAGAGTAGTGTGCGGTTTTGGGTCCCTTGTTTAGGAAGGATGTAATTGGACATTGTTCAGAAAAGATTGATTCTAGATTTCCACTTACTCCATTGCTGAACTGCAAAGGTTGTCTTATGAGGATAGGTTGGACAAGCTAGGCTTGTTTACACTCAAGTTTAGAAGGATTGATTTAAGTATGTAAGATCCTGAAGGAACTTGACATGTTGAATATGGAAAGGATGCTTCCTTGTGAGCTAGGAGACAATGTAGTAAAATTAGAGCTGACCTTTCAGGACAGAGATGGGAATGTTTTTTCTCGGAAGTTTGTATGACTTTGGAACTCTCTCCCTGAGAGTGTGGTGAAGGTGGAGACATTAAATATTTTTAAGATAAATGTGGATAGTTTCTTGGTAGGTAAAGGAACAAAGGGTCATTGAGGAGTAGATGAGAATGGGGAGTTTGAAGCAAAAACAGATCAGCTATGAGCTTAGTGATTGCTGGAGCAGGCTGGAAGGGCTGAATGTTCCTACTTCTGCTCCTTCTTCACATGTTTATAGGAAAATATTGCAACTACACAAAATTTGAAACAATAGAAAAACTCATAGCATTCTTACTGTGTGGAAGTAGGTTATTCAGCCCATTGAGCCCACACCGTCCCATAACCACCACTCCCACCCTATCCCTCTAACTGCACATTTCCCATAGCTAAGCCACCAAGCCTGCACATCCCTGGACACTATGGGCAATTTAACATGGCCAATCCACCTAAACTGCATATCTTTGGACTGTAGGAGAAAACTGGAACACGACAGCATGGTGGCACAGTGGTTAGCACTGCTGCCTCACAGCGCCAGAGACCAGGGTTCAATTCCCGCCTCAGACAACTGTCTGTGTGGAGTTTGCACATTCTCCTCATGTCTGCGTGGGTTTCCTCTGGGTGCTCCAGTTTCCTCCCACAGTCAAAAATGTGCAGGTTAGGTGAATTGGCCGTGCTAAATTGCCTGCAGTGTTAGGTGAAGGGGTAAATGCAGAGGAATGGGTCTGGGTGGGTTGCTCTTCGGAGGGTCAGTGTGGACTTGTTGGGCCGAAGGGCCTGTTTCCATACTGTAAGTAATATAATCTAACTTGGAGGAACACACCAGATGCGGGGAGAACATGCAAACTTCACACTGATAGTCACCCAAGAGTGGAATTGGACCCAGGTGCCTTGCACCTTGAGATAGTAGCGCTAACTGAACCATCATACTTCCTTAAGTTGAGACTTAGTTGGGAAAGCCTTTAATTAGATATTAACCCAGTGACCAGTGGCTTATACAAATATGTATAGAATTATACAGATTAAAGGTCTCCATTGTCAGAAAAAAATCAAAAATAACATTCCAAAGTTGTCAAGCTCTGTAACTTCAATTTGACAGATGCTGTACATTCCTTCAGCCATTTTGTAAGAGTGGTTTAAAAATGATAACAATCAATGCACCAACCAGAAACATCATTTCTGCTAGACAATCGCAGAACACCACTGGCAACATCAGCTGGAATTTCAGTTGTTGCTGGACATGAGAACAGGCATAGGCACAGTTTGAAAATTAGGTTTTCAGAGGGTGACATTGAGACCCAGAGGCCTTGCAGGACGGAGAGAATAGGAAATCCACTCACTGCCAGTTGTAAGACATCCAAGCTCTTTCAGGAGTTTGTTAGACAAGGATAGTCATTTATTGTGATTTGTATTTTTTTACAAAAGAAAACAATGGAAAGTGTTTAAGTTGCCATACTACAGCAACAGTTATTATATTAATAATAGCAAGTATAGATAAGAGAAAGCGTAAGTTAAGCCAAAGTCCATCTAATTCATAGTTCCTGGATTCGAGAAAGACATCACTACTGCAAGATCACTATGTCGGGCCGTTGAAATCCCAGCATACAAGACTCTGCAGAATCTCGTCTGAAGCAGAATTAAATTTGCAATCTATTTTTTGAATGAAGCCAAACATTGTGATGCATATTAGTGTACACTCAATGGCCTCACCATATGAAAAAAAGGGAGTTTGTTTTTTCCTGAAATTTGAGGCATCACTGGGGCCAGGCCAAATGCGGCCTGAGTGATGTGGGCTATGGCAAAATTTGTGGTAGAATCTGACAAGAAGTTGGTCAATGCCAATCTCAGCGTAGGGAGCTACTCACTGTATCTTTTATGCACTTGCCAAATGGTGAGGTGAGTTTCTCATGGCAAGCTACCAATGGATATCAAGCTATCTAAACATGAAATCACAGCAGGTAACTGGCAACTTCAACTCACCATTCGCTGTGTCCAGCCTCCATGTTGCTCAGCACCAAACAGCATCTCGGGGCATGACTCATAAGCAACAGCCACATGCACCCTCCATTCCTTGGACATTGACATACTCTATTTGCCAAAATAACATATCTCCAAACCAGCTGCAGGCCACTTAGGAAGTGTAAACTGGCATTGCTGGGCACACAGCGGCTAGCATTCAAAGACTGCAAGAGGAATACTTTGTGGACAAGGGCAGGGCACCTAGCTCACAGGCTTGTCCCTTCAGAAGCAAAGGTTGAGAAGAGATTTGGTGCAGGTGTTCAAATTCATGAGAGGTTTGCACAGAGTCAAAAGGAATAAGCTGTTTTCATTGGTCGAAGGGTCAAGAGCCTGAGGGCACTGACTTAAGGTGGATATCTAAAAACTAAAGGTGACAAGAGGAAAGTCTTTTCACACATTGATTAGTTAAGTTTCGAAATGCACTGCCTGAGAATGTGACTGATGTACATTTAGCAATGGCATTTAGAAGAGAACGGGATAGTTGACAATATGGAGACAAAATATTTTATGGCTACAGGGAAAATGCAGAAAAATGGGAGACATTGCGTTGCCCTGGAATGCCCTCTTTCTGTTCAATTATCATTCTTTGATCTGTAGCAGTAATGTAATAACCTGGTATCCAACAGATTCCTATTTCTTGTCCAGTGTACACATATATTATACTTGTTCATTTGCTGAGGAGTGAAAGAGAGAAATCATGATTGCTATATGTCAGTCCCACCAATGAAAAATTACAATCATATATCAGAAATACATTTAGATGCTAAAGTTAGTTTCTCAATTGATGTTGCATTCTCAATAAATGACATGGAAGTTGAGCTAAAGATGATATGCAATTTCCAAGTGGGTGAAATGTAACACACGTTTTCATAAGAGGATTTAAGGTTTCAGTACAATAGGTGCACAGTCAGAATTTTTCCCACTGGGAGTATTCCTTCAATATTATTACTTCATTGCAGTTCTTGGGCAGCTCATAATTTACATTTTTATGGGCAAGCAAAACAAATACATTTCTGGGTGGAGAGGTAATCACTGTTGCTGGTGTTAAAACAGTTAACTTATTGCTACTTTTTGTTGTACTTCAAATTACTAGAATCATGGCACATGAATTCAGAAAACATTCACCACACAGCACATACCAAGAGGGTTTTGGATTAAATTAGATTACTTACAGTGTGGAAACAGGCCCTTTGGCCCAACAACCCACATTGACCCTCCGAAGAGCAACTCACCCAGACTCATCCCCTACATTTACCCCTTCACCTAACACTATGGGCAATTTAGCATGGCCAATTCACTTAACCTGCACATTTTTGGACTGTGGGAGGAAAGTGGAGCACCCGGAGGAAACCCGCGCAGACACAGGGAGAATGTGCAAACTCCACACAGACAGTTGCTTGAGGCAGGAATTGAACCCGGGTCTCTGGCGCTGTGAGGCAGCAGTGCTAGCCACTGTGCCACCGTAGATGGTTAAATCTAAGGGCAATCAGATTTTGCAAGAAATTATTGCCTTTGCACTTACAGTGTACTCACATGTCAGAAAACTAAACAAAGAGTGCTTAGGATTGTATTACATGCCTGTAATATTGTGGAGTCTTGGATGATACTATAACCAGTGAGAGAATTGACTGAGTGATTTGTAAAGTTACCTGAACCCTGTGAGTGTTAGATGTTTGAACAGTCTTACACACAAAGCTTAGTAACATTTTATATAGTTTAATATTTCATTTTTTGGAATATTGGAATACAAATTTATATTGTTAGATAGTCTAAATATGAACGTGAAGCTTTTTGCTGTGTTTGTGGATCATGGCACAGCTGAATATTTCTTTACATTTTTATGATGGTGTTGGACACAATTGTTAAAAACACAAGCTAACTAAGAAAGGTAATTCATAGGGAAATTATAAATTAAATTGTCCTCCAGTTTATGGTTAATTTTAAAGTCCAAAAATTATAAAATTGGTCAAGTAATCACAATTTTATACAAATTGATTTGTTTATAATTGCAAAAATGTACTTGCAAAAACAAATTCAAACAGTTTTGAAGTTATGCCTCAAGATACAAGAGTCAAAGTAGTCGAAGAGTGTGGTGCTGGAAAAGCACAGCCGGTCAGGCAGCATCCGAGTAGCGGGAGAGTTGATGTTTCGGGCATTAGCCCTTCATAAGAATGAGGCTTGTGGGCTGAGCAATAAATGGGAGGGGGTGTTGGGACAGTGGAGAAGGTAGCTGGGAACGCAATAGGTAGATGAAGGTGGGGATGAAAGTGATAGGTCAGGGAGGAGGGTGGAGTGGATAGGTGGGAAGGAAGATGGGCAGGTAGGACCATTCAAGAGGGCAGTGCTGAGTTGGGAGGCTGGGACTGGGATAAGGTGGGGGGAGGGGAAATGGGGAAACTGAGGAAACTCTTATGTGGTCCTACCTGCTCATCTTCCTTCCCACCTATCTGCCTCACCCTCCTCTGCAACATATTACTTTCACCCCCACCTTCATCTACCCATTACATTCCCAGCTACCTTCCACCCAGCCCCAGCCCACCCCACCCTATTTATCTCTCAGTCCCTTGGCCCACAAGCCTCATTCCTGATGAAAAGTTTATGCCCGAAACGTCAACTCTACTGCTCCTTGGATGCTGCCTGACTGGCTGTGCTTTTCTAGCACCGCACTCTTCGGCATTGATCTCCAGCATCTGCAGTCCTCACTTTCTCCTTCAAGAGTCAAACTAGTGCATTTATTTATAACAGTATTTCTCTAATTTTATGAAATCCATTTGAAATAACTTGGTTAGTGGTTCCTTTAAAACAATGGAGAGAAGAGCTCTAGACAAATGCAGTAAATATTTCTATCCAATTCGTATTCCAGGGCTTTTGTATGGTAAGAATTTATATTGCAGAGCATGGCATTGTAAAACATTTGCAAGACATTATTTGTAAATCAACCAACTGATCAAAGGCAACTTAACAGAGAATGTCCTGATATCAACAGGAGATCTCATTATCATTTTGCTTTCAGGTTTTGTGACTTCACTGCATGAGTGACAATGATGCAGATTAAGCAATGTGATGAATTCCTTTTTCCCTATGAGTATTTTAAGTTCTGCAATACAGAAATCTGTGGAATTTATTATGTTCAGGGAACAGACAGCTCCAAGAGGAATTGCTATATTACAGTCCCACTGCTGGTTCTACTTAGCAATAGAGGCAGGGTTTTTTGTAAGCGTTTCAAGGGTCACTCCAAGCAGTTCTAGGATCACTGAAATACAATTCCAGGGTCACAACCAATTGGAGTTAGAAGACAGAAACTGAAACAGACTGCATGTAGTTTAGCTGGACAGCTGAGAAAGAAGCTGAACTACACTGGTTGTATATATTTGGGACTCAATTAGAAGTCATGAGCATTTGGCTATCTCTGGGTAATCCGAACTCAGAAAGATATTCTAGGAGTCAACAGGCAGCTAAGTGTTAAGAAGAAGACTTGTGAGTCTCTAATAGCTCAGTGCTGCAGAGAATGAGGTTAAAAGCCTACAAAGTCATTACTTGGAGCAACTGAGCCAGATTACAGCTCAGAAAACAAACCTGGTGCAATAGAGGCTGGGTGGAGCTTGTTGTTTGCGAAAACCTGAAGTTGTGTCCATGAACAAGTTCTGAAGCTTATTTTACAGATTCTAATTGAGCATAGACCCAGAAAAGGAAGTTAAAATAACAGAACATGAGCAGTTGTTGGGGCAAATCATGACAGAATAACTCTTGATGGATTTCAAGGCTGGATTGTCAAAAGCGAATAATTGAAGTTTAAATGAGACTTGGTAAAGCCCATGCCCTGAAAAAACTCTGAACCGTGTCTTCACTGCAATTGCTGTTTGATGTGTTCTGTGGGGTGTTTGACTGTAGTTTGTCTGTAATCCATATTTACATCCCATTTACTTTGAGAAGTCAAATTTAGATTGCACAGTCTAAGTCTTTTCTTGTCAGTAATTATTACATATTTGAGGAATTTTTAAATAAACAAACTATTATTTTTTGACTCAAGAAACCTGGCAGAATTGTTTCTGATTGTAAACCAGATACATTGCAAAACCTATATATTGTCCATATCATTGCTTTGCTTAAATTGAAGAATTTGTTTTAAAGGAATAGACAAGGAATTAATATAATTCACCAACTCAGTGCCAATAGTCATTTCAAATCAATTATTTAAAAGACCACTTCACAGATGCAATGTCAGAGGATGTCTGGAGTCAAGAGATTAGTTTAAGGCCATACCTATATTCAGTGGTGCCAACTTCCTGGCTTGTGTGACTGGGTTCAATATTGAGAAGTGAGGTGAGTATTCTACTGTACACAGCAATGAGAAAGAAATCAGCTACTTCAACTAAGTCAGTAAAGTGGTCCAAAAGACCGGCATCAGGGGCATGATCCTGAAGACATGAATGCAGGTAACATTTTCATGCCTTAATCTGTATGGGAAATATAAACAAATGTGTATTTTTTACTTATGACCTATAGTGTCTCATCCACCCTCCTCATTCTCCTTGTCAACAGTTTCAACTCCCCATCTATCCATCCATCCATCCATTCATCCACCCACCCAGCAGTGCCATTCATTCCAATCCTTATGCAAGTTGATCCAACCTCAGACTGCAACTCCTGTTCTAAGCGCATGCCTTCAAATTCCAGTTAGGACCACTGACAGTCACCTCTTCAAATGCACCGCATTCACTGGATATGCACACAACTTATGTTACTGTCATTGTGCATATATCTGTTGTGCACTAATGAAATAAGTAAATGGCGCAAAATGCATGGGAGGGGATTGGAAGCTCTACAGGTTGTAAAGCTCTCAAATGCTAAGTATATAAAGGGACATTAAGAGAATATCGTTGCCCTTGACCATCACCATAAATAGAAAAACTAAGACCTTATTAATGCAAGACAACAGAACTGATCTGCATGATCAATGTCTTCTTCAAAACTAAGTCATCTTGGACCTGAATTCAACACTGAATGAAATCCGATCATCTTACTCTTGTTGCTTTGCTGTACTTTTACACTCTTGTAACTATATTATATTTCTTTTCTCAATTTGAAAGACATAAGAAAGGATTTACAAGGATGTTGCCAGGGTTGGGGCTATAGGGAGATGCTGAACAGACTGAGGCTATTTTCCCTGGAGCGTCAGAGGCTGAGGGGTGACCTTATAGAGGTTTACAAAATTATGAGGGACTTGGATAGGGTAAATAGGCAAAGTCTTTTCCCTGGGGTCAGGGAATCCAGAACTAGAGGGCATAGGTTTAGGGTGAGAGGGGAAAGGTCTAAAAGGGACCTAAGGGGCAACTTTTTCAACAGAGGGTGATACGTGTATTGAATGAGCTGCCAGAGGAAGTGGTGGAGGCTGCTATAATTGCAACATTTAAGAGGCATTTGGATGGGTATATGAATAGGAAGGGTTTGGAGGGATATGCTGGCTGCTGGCAGGTGGGACTAGATTGGGTTGGGATTTCCGGTTGGCATGGACAGGTTGGACCGAAGGGTCTGTTTCCATGCTGTACATCTCTATGACTCTATGATTCTCCAGGAATGAAGTGAAGCATTTCCAATCCAGACCGAACAATAGTTGCTCAGAACAGCTAACTCCCTCCAAAGGTGCACTGCAAACAACAATCAGCCATCAGCAGAGACAAACTGTTCACAAGACATAGTACAACTGTTAGGAAGGAGGTCTCTTGGTGAATCACAGTTCACGAATAAGCACAAGAAAACTGTGAAGTGCTGGGTATCACAGAATTGTTGTAGTGCAGAGGATTATTCAGCCTATCATTCCTTCACTATTCTATTATCTCATGAGACACCTCTATTGTGGTAACATTCTATCACCTAGTGCCAGTCTCCTGCCTTTTCCCATCATCCTGCAAATCTTTTCTATCCAAATAATCATATAATGCTCTCTTGAAATTCTCAGTTGAATCTGCCTCCACCAATTTCTGGGCTGTCCATACCCCAGTTACTTGCTCATGTGAAAATGTTTCTGCCATGTCTCCTTGCTTCATTTGCACATCACTTTAAATCTTTCCTCTCTCGTTCTTTCACATTGGGAACCACGTCTCCCGCTCTACTCTACGCAATCCATTCACAATTTTGAAACTCTCTATCATGTCTCCTCTCAGTTTTCTTCTCTCCACAGAGAACAATTCTAACTTTTTCAATCTCTCATCATATCTGTAGTTTTTGTTAATTCTGTTTTTGCTTTTGTTAATTCTGTTTTTGCTTTTGTTAATTCTGTTTTTTTTGTATCTAAAATGGCACCGGAGATTGGCGACTTTGTAAGCTTTTCCGTATACCCTGTACTTGAGTACATGTGGCAATAAATACCTAATTCTAATAAAACCCTAATTCCAATTCTAATTCTAAATCTCATTCTCATTCCTGGAACCATTCCTAGAAAGGGGATTGTTAATAAAAATGGAGAATAATAGAGGATTAGCAATCAGTAAATGTGTGAAATACATGATCCACTGTAGTAGAGAATGAAAGAGTTTCTAGGTTGGATTTTCACTCGGGGGTGGGGGGGGGCAGTAGTGTAAGCCAATAAATTTCCCAGCTCACTGCTCCTCCTAAATGGCTGGATTATCATTCTTTGTGGATTGGGATAGACTTAGGCCCATTACCCTCAGCTGGGCAACCGATATAGTCACAGCTTTGTTGAAGCAGGATAGTTAATATACCCATCTTTGTTCCCTGGGGCTTCAGTCTAGATGTTTGGTCATATCTGTATCCCTCAGGTTCCTACACCTTCACCCTGTACCCACTCTGGATGCCTGTTCAAGTATTAAATCATTTATAAAACAAATAGAGTTGCGTTCATAATCACACATCAAAGATTATTAATCCTTTAATAATACATTTGAACTGTCACTTAAATTGTGAAATTAGGACTGCCCTCTGTTGAGATAATCATAGCTTGTTGAAAGCAACTAAGCATTAATTATTCATATTGATGGCCCTTAGGGTAATGTCAAAAAATAGTAGCTGCTATATCAGAACTTTATTCACCTCTGACTGACATAAGAAGCATTGCTTTATCAAATTTTGAAAAGCTGGGGGTTTAAGTAAATTCACAGCTTGACAGTGCACACACTTTTTCTATTCTTTGAGCATTTAGAATTGAATAGAATAGCAATTTATTGTCACACGTAGGTTTACATGAAAAATGCAGTGACAACTTTTATTAGGTGCCCCACCACAGTGCCTACATCATTGACGTAAATCATAAAGAATAATAAGAAAAATGCAAAATTAAGACAAAGTTCATTACAGCTTGGGAAAGCTGATTAAGGAATGATGGATTACCCTGAGGATGCAGCCAGAATGAGACTGCCATTCCAGGACAAGACCACCATTCTGGGACAAGATTGCCATGCCGAGCCACTGGAATACAGGGCCGGAAACCTCTGCCAATAAAGACTGCCAAGCCGAGCTGGGACAGCCATTCCCGGAGGAGACCGCCTGCCAGCCCCAGGAATTCCTGGAAAGTGAAAATGAAGAAGGCCTCCACACAGGGAAAGAAACCACCACACCGGAATGAGACTACAGATCATTCTGCTATAACCCGTGTTTCCTCAACATGAATTCACTGTAATGCCATTGACAAATTAGAGATGCTGCATCTACGGTGTGAACTTTTCAAGTGTGTGTTGGCTGTAACACAATTACGCCGCCAATACTTTAAGTGCTGTTTCTAAAGCCCAATTTGTTTACAATGCGAGGTTACATAAGAACGCAACCATCACATTATAGAAGAACTGACCGTACTGTGCTGAGGCAAGACCGCCATGCCAGAACAAGACCGCCATGTTGTGCTAAGACTGGCACTTTTTCTCCTTTAGTCGACCAGGCCTAGCCACGGGTTCAGGCTGGGGGAAGTCAGTCTGGGACCTGCTCCTTGCTCACCAGGGTACCCTGGACTGCAGTGGAGCTGTGTTCGGCTTATCCTGGTGGCATTGCCACCGCCGCCAGAGGCTTCCTCCTTCCTTGCTACTCTTCAGCTTTAAAAGAAAAGACAACAAAGGGAAAAAAATAAGAGATAAAGAAGAAAGAAAAATAAAGAAAGCCCATGGGTGTGGATGAGACATAGGCTCAGTCCACCTACTCCGCTGCCACCTTGATGTACTATTTGATATTACAGTAAAACATTGTGAGTGTATTAAGGCCCTTCCTGCAGTGAAAATGGAGTCAATCTGAACTCAACATTGAGTTCAAGTAGTCCTGCTAAGTTTAGAAATCACTTGTATGACTCAGACCTATTCCTTTTCCCCCAGCAGGGTAGATGAGATAGTCAAAATTGGATTCGATCTTCCATTCCCAGATTCCTCTGCTATTTTGAAAGTTTCAAAACCTCAGAGTCAGAAGTTTGTTATTTACACTCCAAGACTTACGTAGGATCTAAGACCTAAAACAAGTCATTTTGTCCATGCAAGCTGGTTGGCATTGCTGCCTCACAGCACCAGGAACCCAGGTTTGATTCCAACCTTGAGCGACTGTCTGTGCCGAGTTTGCATGTTCTCCCTGTGTTTGTGTGGGTTTCTTTCAGGTGCTTCGGTTTCCTCCCACAGTCCAAAGATGTGCTGGTTACATGGATAGGCCATGTTAAATTGCCCATTGTGTCCAGGGATGTGCAAGCTAGGTGGATTAGCTACAGGAAATGCTGGGTTATAGGGTCTGAGGGGACGTGCGTTGATCTAGGTGGGATGCCCTTCAGAGGGTCATGTGGACTCAATAAGTCGAATGGCCTGCTTCCAGACTGTTGGAATTCTATGAATCTATAGCAGCCCTTGGTGGCATTAATGTTGTATTCAAGCTACTGCTCATCTTTCCTTGATTCTGACTCCATCATTGTAATTGTTTACATTCTTCTGCCCCAAATGCTGGTCTACCTTATCCTTCTACACATCAAAACTATTCACTATATCCATTCCCTGTGTTGTAACTTTCACATTCTTACCGCTACCTGATGGTAGTGAACACCACTTTTGTTTCAACTGCATAGTCGCAGCATTAAATACAACAGCACCTGTTGTCTAGCATCTGTTATGTTTGGTTCTGCATCTTTTTGAGTTAATTCATTAGTGAGATATGGGCATCACTGGGTGGACCAGCATTTATTGCCCAACACTAATCTCCCAGAGGGCACTTAAGAGTCAACCACCTTGCTGTGAGTCTGGAATCACATGTAGGCCAGACCAGGTAAGGATGGCAGATTTCCTTCCCTCAAGGACGTTACTGAGCCAGATGGGTTTTTCCAGCCAATTGTCAATGGTTTTATGGTCATCATTAAACTCTTATTCCCAAATCATCACTGAATTCGAATTCCACCATTTAACATGACGGGCTTTGAACCCAGGTCCCCAGAAGGTTACTTGGGTCTCTGGACTAACAGTCTAGCAATAATACCACTAGCCTGTTACCTATCTGCTGATACTTTCCATTCAATTGCTCACCCCCTTGTTTACTTTCACTGACTGATAATTTCTTTTCACCTCTCCCCAACTTTGTATTCTCTCACCTCTTGTGAGCTGCACCCCCTGCAAACCAATGGGGGGTTATAACGGACCACATCAGAGAGTGGCCCCACAGTTTAATGACACCACACTTTTTGGTGTGAAAGACAGGAGGTCCAGTTTCTCAGGCATAACAGCGCAAAGCAGTAGAAACTGGGTACAGAGCTAGAAAAGAATGAACAATCTGTTGTGCACTGCAAGGGTTTAGTTAATTTTCCCTGCAAACTGGCTCTCATGAAGGCAGTTATCCCACATTCTCTCTCTTTCATGAGGGCAGCAAGTAATACAGAGGCATGTCAGACAGGAGCTAGGATGTAGGACCTCAGTATGAGATGGGAAAGGTTGGCTGAACGTGAGAGCCAAGTCACGCTCTGCAACTGCAGGACAGTATTTGTGTGTGGACCATAGTCTAGAGCACAGGGGAATACATAACATAGGCAGGGGTGCTCAGTTACCAATTACAGACCACTTAGGTAACACCCAATCCTTCTGTTTGTCTACAAAAGAAAATAACTCACCATCAGTGTGAATAAGACAAAACTGGAGGAAGGGTGCCTGACCTCAGATACCTCAAGGTGGTAAAAACAATGACTGCAGATGCTGGAAACTAGATTCTGGATTAGTGGTGCTGGAAGAGCACAGCAGTTCAGGCAGCATCCAAGTAGCTTCGAAATCGACGTTTTGGGCAAAAGCCCTTCATCAGGAATAAAGCATTCTGACTGAGGAGGCCACACAGCTCACAGGGGAAGATCATGACAGTGGGTGTAACAAAGGAAGGCTGCCTTCTCAGTGGAGTCTGGTTAAGATGCCTCCAGTTCTATATTCTCCTCATTTGTTCACGAGATTACTGACAAGGGTGGCATTTATTACTTTCCATACTGTGATAGCAATATCTGTAAGTATAGAATCCAGATCACATGTAAGTCTGAGGCATTATATCAGTGTATTTAAGTACAGGCTTTCCCCAGGTTACGAATGCCCGACTTACAAGCACCCATACTTATAAACTGACCTCCGTAAAACCTATTATTTTAAAAATATCAAGTTCCATACAATGGTTCGTATAAATGAATGCGCGGACTACTTTGCACAATGCTCAAAACTCTGCACTTTCAGTGGTTTGTCGGCCCAAGATACAACAACACTGTGCTGTCGTGCTAATTGTGCCCCCAGTTCACAGATGATTTTAAACAATTTACAGCTAAGGACATTGCCGAAGCCAGGCAAGCTGTGCTTGATGTTGGAATAATCAACTGCAGTTAGATATCAATGAAGGTGATGTCTTAGACTTGCTTAAATTCTCTGCCAAAGAACTGACCAATGAGTACCTTATGGAGCTGGAGCAGCAGATGAAAGCATCTGAGGAAGAAGGCAAGGACCTAGAAACCCCAGTACCCGAGAAGACTTTGATGAAGGAGTTAGTTGAAGCCTTTTGTTTCATTGAAATAGGGATGGCAAAGTTAGAGGAGCAAGATCCTAATGCAGAGAAGTTCACCAAAGTTGACTGGATAGTTACCAATGGCCTCAGCTGCTACAAGGCCATTTATAATGAGAAAAAGAAAAGCTCTGTTCAACCTACCCTTGAGGTTTACTTGAAGAAATTGACTTCAGAAGTAAACCCACACTCTCCAGCAGCAGAATCAAACCCTGACTCTCCAGTAGCAGTATTGATCCTTGACTCTCCAGCACGAGGTCCATTCTCTCCAACAGCAGGCCCATCCTCTCCAATACTAGGCCCATCCTCTCCAGCACCAGGCCCATCGTCTACAACACCAGGCCCATCCTCTCCAGCACCATGCATATCCTCTCCAGCACCAGGCCCATCCTTTCCATCACCAGGCCTATACTATACTGCACCAGGCCCATCCTCTCCAACACCATGTCCATCCTCTACAACACCAGACCCATCCTCTACAACACCAGGCCCATCCTCTACAATACCAGGCCCATCGTCTACAACACCAGGTCCATCCTCTCCAGCACCAGGCCCATCGTCTACAACACCAGGCCCATCCTCTCCAGCACCAGGCCCATCGTCTACAACACCAGGCCCATCCTCTCCAGCACCAGGCCTATACTATACTGCACCAGGCCCATCCTCTCCAACACCATGTCCATCCTCTACAACAACAGGCCCATCCTCTTCAGCACCAGGCCCATACTTTCTCGCACCAGGCCCATCCTTTACCGCACCAGGCCCATCCTCTCCAACACCAGGCCCATCCTCTCCAACACCAGGTCCATCCTCTCCAGCACCAGGCCCATCCTCTCCAGCACCAGGCCCATCCTCTCTAACACCAGGCCCATCCTCTCCAGCACCAGGCCCATCCTCTCCAGCACCAGGCCCATCCTCTCCAGCACCAGGCCCATCCTCTCCAGCACCAGGCCCATCCTCTCCAACACCAGGTCCATCCTCTCCAGCACCAGGTCCATCCTCTCCAGCACCAGGCCCATCCTCTCCAGCACCAGGCCCATCCTCTCCAGCACCAGGCCCATCTTTTCCCACACCAGGCCCATCCTCTCCACCAGGCCCATTTACTCCAACTCCAGGCCCGTCCTCTCCAACACCAGGTCCATCCTATCCAACACATGGCCCATCTTTTCCCACACCAGGCCCATCCTCTCCACCAGGCCCATTTACTCCAACTCCAGGCCTACCTCTCCAGCACTAGGCCCATCCTCTCCAGCACTAGGCCCATCCTCTCCAGCACTGGGTCCATACTTTCTCACACCAGGCCCAACCTTTCTCACACCACGTCCATCCTCTTCAGCACCAGGCCCATCCTCTCCAGCACTAAGCCCATCCTCCCCAACACCAGGCCCATCCTCTCCAGCACCAGGCCCATCCTCCCCAACACCAGGCCCATCCTCTCCAGCACCAGACTCATTCACTCCAACACCAGGCCTATCCTCTCCAGCACTAGGACCATCCTCTCCAGCACTAAGCCCATCTTTTCTCACACCAGGCCCATCCTCTCCAGCACCAGGCCCATTCACTCCAACACCAGGCCTATCCTCTCCAGCACTAGGACCATCCTCTCCAGCACCAGGCCCATCCTCTTCAGCACTTGGCCCAGTTCTTCTCACACCAGGCCTATCTTTTCTCTCACCAGGCCCATCCTCTCCAGCACAAGCACCAGGCCCATCCTTTCTTGCACCAGGCCCATCCTCTCCAGCACCAGACCCATCCTCTCCAACTCTAGGCCAATCATCCAATTAATAAAGTCATCTTAATTATTAATTAAGACCCCTTCTGGATTGCATTCTATCTAAACAGTTTCAGAAATGTTTCTTAATATTTTTTATACTATACACAGATTCTCCCTTTCTCATTTATAAATACTGTACTGTAGTTACATTTATTATTATTACTGTATTATTACATTTAAGATGTCTTTGGTAAAATATATACTATACACTAAGACAAGTATTTGACTAATTGGCACTAGATGTGAACCGTACATAAATGTTCCGGCTTACATACAAACTGGACTTACGAACAGACTTAAAAACGGATCTGGTTTGTAACCCGGGGATTTCCTGTCGCGTTGTTAATAAACTGCAGGGCGTCTGTCTAAACAAGAACTCATGTCATATGTTACATGGGCTAACATGCAGGGAAGAACTCATCTCATATCATACGGGTTATCCCTGAGCAAATCACAAAGATTCAGAGGGCAGTTAAGACTCAACTAAATTGCTGTGGGTCTGGCATCACACAAAGAGCAGTCTGAGTAATGATAGCAATTTATTTTCCCTAAAGAAAGAAGAAGATTAATAAAAGTGTAAATTAATATAGTATATTTGAATTTTCAAGAGGCTTTTGATAATGTCCCTGACGGAAGGTTGCTTAACAAAATTAGAGAACGTGGGATAGGAGGTAATATACTGGCATGAATTAAGGGTTGGCTAACTTACAAAAACAGAGGTGTTAGGCTAACTGGTCTGGGATTCCCTGGTCTTCCTCTTTCACCCTTCTGAAAAAACAGAGTGACATATACAATTTTCCAATCCAAAGGAGAGTTCCCCACTCATGGGGAATTCAAAATAATTATGGTTAGGGCGTCTACAATGTGCTCCCCCAGTTCCTTTAACACCCAGAGATGGAAACTATCCTGTCCTTGGGATTGGTCACTCTTTACTTCTGATTAACTATGGCATAAAAAGTGATGAGCATATTGTTGGCAAGAGGAATTGATGTGTTCAGTCACAATGATTGAATTAGATAGTGGAGCAGGCTTGATGGGCTGAATGGTCTATTCCTGCCCCTACATTCCTAAAGGATATTAGTGAACCAGATGGTTTGTACAATCTTCAATGAAAGCTTAATTATGTCAGGAACCTCAAAATCCTCATGGACATATTGATCTTTAAATTGCAACATTTTTTTTCAAAGAGACCTAATTCAAAACATAACTGCAAATGTAAATTCAATGGCTGCCTGGAAAAAGACAGACTGTAGAATGTCAAACTTGATGAGGTATCAAGAACTTTTTAAAGGAATGGACTTAGAAAGAAAAAACTCACTACAAACTGAACTGTAATCTCCTGGGAGTTACCTCAGTGAATATGATTGAAGAAGACACAGCAGTCTGGGGAGATACAAGTCTTCCCTTTCAAGAATACACCAGACAGGGATTAAAAATCTATTCCACCCTTGTCTAGGGGAATTGGTAGGAGACAGTGTGAAGGTCAGTTGAGCTCTTTGTGTGAGGCATTGTGCCAAGATATATGTATGGAGTAGCCTGGGTTCAAGTACTATTAAGATTTGAAGTTCACAGTAAAGAATGATTTACTAGTCACCCCTGCATTGCAAATAAAGCATTCCCTTTCTCTGAGTTCTAGAAGCAAGCTACAACTGCTGGTTCTACACCTTATTGCCTTCAGTATGAGTGCAATGCAATAATAGCTTGGCAAGAGAATGTGAAAGCTGAAAATGTGTTGTTGGAAAAGCGCAGCAGGTCAGGTAGCATCCAAGGAGCAGGAGAATCAATGTTTCAGGCATGAGCACTTCTCCTGCTCCTTGGATGCTGCCTGACCTGCTGCGCTTTTCCAGCAACACATTTTCAGCTCTGATCTCCAGCATCTGCAGTCCTCACTTTCTCCCAAGAGAATATGAAACACCTTGACCTCCCTCCAGGTTCCCTTTCGCCTTCTGGAGTCAGGGAGGTGCCATCATGCATCAACTGGAAGGACAAACGATGGCCCAAAGGTTCCATGACAGGAAATTCCAGGGGTGCCCTGCTGGTGCACCTTCCCTCTGCCATCAAATCCAGTAGGTTGGACAAGCAGGATCCACACACATCTGTGCAGAAGGCACTCAGCTGGCTGCAGAGCTCTAGCCTTTGATCAATGAGAGAATGATTACCAGGCCATCTCAGACCACGTGGTATAGCAGACAGCAGGCTGCCCTCAATATCAGCTGTGGATATCGAGGCAGCACCTAGACATTGTGATGAAAAATACATTCAAGAATTATAAGGGCAGAAAGAGGACATCGATGCCAAATCCCAGTATTTATGAAGCATGTGTAAATATATGTTTAATTCCACATTGTTCAGATATGTTACATTACACAGGGGAATAGACACTGTTTTCTATGGCCAGGATCAAGAGCCTTAATGGCCGCCTTGCCTGGATTCGGGATATCTCATCTGGCCTGTAGAGGAACTTGAAGGTGGAGGGGAAAATCCCATAGTTATGATCCACGTACATACCAATGATATAGATAGAAAGAGGAAAATGGTTCTGCTGAAGGAGTATGTGGGGCTAAATTAGAAAGAAGAATCAAAAAAATAATAATTCCTGGATTACCACCTGAGCCATGAGCTATTTGGCACAGTGTCACCAATATTAAAGAGGTAAACGCATGGCGCAAAGATTGGTGTAGGAGAAACAGGTTCAAATTCATGAGGCACTGGCAACAGTACTGGGAAAGGAGGGAGCTGCTCTGATGGGATGAGCCCCACCTGAATCATGCAGGGACCAGAGTCCTTGCAAATCACAGAAGGGGTGGCACGGTGGCTCAGTGGTTAGCACTGCTGCCTCACAGCACCAGGGTCCCAGGTTCAATTCCAGCCTTAGATGACTGTCTGTGTGGAGTTTGCACATTCTCCCCGTGTCTGTGTGGGTTTCCTCCAGGTGCTCCGGTTTCCTCCCACAGTCCAAAGATGTGCAGGTAGGGTGCATTGGCCATGTTAAATTGCCCGTAGTGTTAGGTGCATTAGTGAGAGGGAAATGGATCTGGGTGGGTTACTCTTCGGAGGGTTGGTGTGGACTGGTTGGGCCGAAGGGTCTGTTTCCACACTGTAGGGAATCTAGAAAATCTAGAAACTAAGGCTGTGGATAGGACTTTAAACTGAAGAGTGTCGGTGGGGATTTCAGTTGTATGGAAAATGATAAAATCATGGGCTAATGAGAAGGTAAGATTGCAGGTTAGTGATGGGGTTGATTGTGACCAGAAAATTAAAGGAAGGGATAGAATGTGTGAATGTCATATTGTACCAAGGAACAATAAAAGAGTTGAGAAATTTGACAATAGAACAAACTTAAAGGCTTTGTATCTTCATGCACGAAGCATTCAGAATAGGTAGACAAACTCACGGTGCAAAGTGAGGCAAATAAATATGATCTCATAACCGTGATAGAAACATGGTTACAAAGAGATCAAAGACTGGGATATTCGACCGCTCAGAGACACACGAGGCATGGAAAAGGTGATGGGGTAGCACTGTTAATAAGAAATGAAATGAGGACAGCTGTAAGAAATGAGCTAGGTTTGGATGATGCACAGACCATTTGGATGGAGGTAAAAAACAGCAAGGGTAAAAAGACATTGATAGAAGTCATGTACAGGCCCTCAAACAATAGCCATTCTGTAGGAAAAGCTATACATCAACATATCATAGAAGTATATGAAAAGAATAGTGCAATAATTATGAGTGGAGAGTATAGTGCTGGAAAAGTACAGCAGGTCAGGCAGCATCCAAGGAGCAGGGGAGTCAATGTTTCAGGCAAAAGCCCTTCCTGCTGAACTCTCCTGTTCCTCGGATACAGCCTGACATGCTGTGCTTTTTCACCAATGCACTCTCAACTCTAATCTCCAGAAGTCCTCACTTTTGCCAAATAATTATGGACTTTAATCTTCATGTTGATTGTGTTAGTCAAATTGGAAAGGATAACTACGACAACAATTTCAAAGAGAGCATTAAGGACAATTTCCTAGTGAAATAGGTCACAGAACCAACTAGAGAGTAGATTATCTTGAATCTGGTCATGGGTAATGAAGCAGGTTTAATAAATGATCTCAGAGTAAATCATCCCCTAAGAAGTAGCGATCATAGCATGATAGATTTAATATTCAGTTTGACAGTGAGAAACTTGGGTTGGTAACATCCATGTTTAACTTAATTAAATGGAATTATAATAAAGTAAGAAAAGAGTTAGCTAAAGTGAACTAAGCACATAGATCAGCAGGAATGACAGTAAGCAAGTGATGGCAGACATTTACAGAGGTAATTCATGACTCTCAGCAAAACAAAATCCCAGTAAGGAGGGAAGATTTGAAGAGATGTATAAATGAAACAAAGATAACCAAGGAGGTTAATCCAATAATTAAGTTGAAAGAAAGATTTTATAAGGAAGCCAAAGTCAATGACAGCCTCAAAGATTGGGATACATTTATAACCCAGCAAAAGGAGAACTAAATAGAAAATGAAGCAGGAGAAAATAAACCATAACAGCAAGCTGGAAAAGAATATAAAAACTAACAATGTAAGCTTCACTAAGTATATAAGAAAAAATAGAGAGGTCAAAATGAACGTAAGCCCATGACATAACAGGGGAGTTAAAGAGTTGTTTTGCATCAGTCTTTATGGTGTAAGATACTTTGAACATCCCATTAATACCAAAGAATTCAGGGTGGGAATCAAATACCGTCAGCTTCACTAAGGAAGTAGTATTAGACAAACCAACGGACTAAAGATAGGTCAGTCCACTGGGATTGATGGCTTGCATCCTGGGATCCTAAAAGAGGTCACTATAGAGATAGTGAATGCATTGGTTGTAATTTTCCAAAAATCATTGGATTTTGTAAGAAGTACCAGATGATTGGAAAACTGCTAATGTGACACCCATATTTAAAAAGGGAAGGAGACAACAAGGTGAATAATCATAGGTTGATTAGCCTAGCATCTGTTGATGGAAAAGTGTTAGAATCAATTGTTAAGGAAATAATCACACAATGTTTGGAAACAGAGTGTGGGGAATAGAGGTTCTGTTTCAGGTTGGTGTGTGTAACCAGTGGGGTATTGCAACTGTTTACAATATATATTAATGACTTGGAGAAAGGAAGTGAATGTACTGCAGCCAGTTTTGCAGATGACACTAAAATAGGTGGAACGGCAGGTTGTGAGAGGAATACAAACAGTTTACAGACAGACATTGATTGGTTAAGTAATTAACACAAGAAGTTGACAAATGGAGTATAATGTGGGAAAATGTGAAGTTGTTTATTCTGGAAGGGAAAGCAAAAGGACATAATAATACTTAAGTGGAGAAAAACTGCAGAAAGCTGCAACACAAAGGGATTTGGGGGTAAATGTGCATGAAACACAAAAAGCTGGCACATAGCAGGTAATCAGGAAGGCTAATGGAATGTTGGCTCTTATTTCAAGGAGATTGGAGCATAATAGAAGGGAAGTCTTACTGCAACTGTACAAGATACTGGTGAGGTTACATTCTGAATACTGTGAGCAGTTTGAGTCTCCTTATTTAAGGAAAGATATCATTTCATTGGAGGCAATTCAGAGAAGGTTCTCTGGGATGATCCCTGTTATGGAGGGATTGTGTTATGAGCAAAGGCTAAACAGGTTGGGACTCTAGTAATTGGAATTCAGAAAAAGAGAGGTGATCCCATTCAAACAGATAGGATTCTGAAGGGACTTGACAGGGTAAATGCTGAGAGGATGTATTCCCTCATGGGAGAGTCTAGGATCAGAAGACATAGACTCAGAATAAAAGGGTGACAATTTAAGACTGAGAAGAGGAGGAATTTCTTCTCTCAGAGGGTTGTGAATCTTTCTAGCTCCTTGCTTTTGTGAGTTGTGGGAGCAGAGTCCTGTGTGTATTTAAGGCTGAGTTAGATAGACTTTTATCAGTAGAGGAATCAAGGGTTACGGGAAAAGGGAGGAAAGTGGATGTCAGGAATGTTGGATCAGCCATGATCCAATTGGATGGTAGAGCAGGCTCAAGACGCCACACAGCTTCCTCCTGTCCTTACTTCGTATGATCTTAGAATGGCCCAAAACCCTTCACTGAACATATTTAAGAAAGCATTAGTTTTTCTTTAGACTTTAAAGGCACCAAGAGCCTTGGGGAAAAGATGGAAATATGGCATTGAGATACAGTATAAGCCATGATCCCACTGAATGTTGGAGTAGACTCAAAGGGCTGAATGACCTTCACATGCTCCTAGTTCTTACATTTCTATGCCAATTGCTGTAATGGTTGTATGCACTTAAGGTTATTGCATTTAATTCCCAATCAGACTCAGATGAAGTGAGCCTATAGAATACCATTTATTCTGTCACATGATCAGCATCTCTTAGTCCACTAACATGTGTAGGATTTAACCTTGGATATACTTTGTAATGTTGTGGCCTTGGAACACATCTGACAACACTTCAAATTGCACTCACCTAATTATCATCCCTCTGTGGCCACTGACTGAGTAGTGTCTGCAGCTAAGTCATTGCATGTCTACATGGTTTCCGCATGACACAGAGTACTTTGCAAGGCATAGTTCCCATTTGGAGAATGTATCAATGAGACTTGAGTGTATCCCTGCCAAATTGAGATTGCATGTGCCTTTCAATGAACCAAGCATATGAGCTTGCTGATGTCAAGGACATTTTTCACAAATAGGATGTATTTCATTTAAGATTGGCCCATTCAAAGGATTACAACTAATGTGAAAATGTAAAATTTAATGCAGCCAACAGAACATAAAAGCAAAGAAATTAAACAAGAACATTTGTACTGACAAGGGAACCTGGCCTGCCAGCCAACAGAGAATTATAACCAACAGCATAGAATTGATGGATTGGTGCATTATTTGGCCTGGAATTTAGTGGTGATAAGATTGTCACAGGCCTGTCTGCCACATTGTATTATTGTCCTGACATCATGCCCTGCATCTCCAATATCCATTCCCTTAACTGCAGCATCGTTTTCCTGTTCCTTCTCATCAGAAGAAACATCTAGCTCCTCCATCTCATTCTCTGCAAAATTATCTCCACTTTACTGAGCACAGTTGTGCATGTCATAGTATAATGATTCTGTTATCTTTTGGAAGGGATGTCAAACTAAGACCAAGACTCCCTCAAGCAAAAACTAAAATTGTTCGAGATTTTCAGCAGATCTGGCAACATATGTGGAGAGAAAGCTGAGTTAATGCTTTGAACCCAGAGACCCTTCATTAATTTTTGTATCAAATTCCCAGAATCCCATAACATCCCTCAGATTCGTGGAAAACATTTCACATTAAAATTGCTGGTATTGTGGTTCTATGTATGGGTCAATCTGAAATGAAATACAGTCCACAAGATCTCTTGGTACTATTTGGAAAAAGAGCAAGGGAATTGTCTCCAACATCCTGGCAATAATTTATTCCTCAGTCAATCATAAACTGAGGTATTGGATCATTAACAAATTACAATTCTTGAGCAGTTGCAGTACACATATTGCCCTGTTGTATTTCCAACATTATGGCAGTGACTACACTTCAATCACACTTCATTGGCTATAAAAACTTTCAGATGTGCAGTCGTCATGAAAGATTCCATGTAAAAAAATTTTTCTATAGCTCAAGCATTTAGATCTTTTAGGCTATTAAGAAGGTATCTATCATGGATAAACTAGCTTCCTCCATGGAACTGTAGCCATGCATTCTAATCAATCTTGGCAGACTCTAAACAATCAGTGAAAACTATAAATACCATAAATAAGATTACAGGTACATTAACTATGGTCTTACAAGGTTTTACTCACCTTCACCACGTTACCTCAACCCAGTTAGATTAACCTTATTGATGGGAAAGATTTTAGCAACAAAAATACAGCACTAAAGCAACATTAACTTGGAGAAATTTTATTTAATTATGGAAAACCAGTATAATATTTTAATGGCAAACAAATAGTGCTTAAGTAACTGAATTGAGGTTTTTGATAATAAGCTAGACAAATTTGACGAGAGTTAGTGATGTGTATGGACCTTCAAGAAATGCTTCATAGAATATCTCCAGTGATCTGTTACAGCCAGCTGAGAGGAAGTCACTGCTCCCCTCTTTTTGAATCTCTTCTTGGAGGGCTGCAACAAATTATTTTTAAATTTTCTTTTTTAGCACATAGCTATCACATTTCACTTAAATTTACTTAACCAGCTATAAAAGGAAGAAGAGACACATCAGTTTCGTGAGTTAAAGAGAGTGGTGTTTTATCCTATCTATAAGCCAGAAAAATAATAATTTGTGACATAAAACACACACACACACACACACACACACCGCAACGGTAATTGAAAGGTGGGGGGAGGAGTTTTTGCCACACACCGGGAGATAAAAGCTAATGCAGTTCCAGATCTTAAGAGTCCCTTGGGTTGTAAGAATGTGAAGATCTGAGTCCAACTGATTAGCTGTTGTCCTGTTATCGTAGTGATGGTGAAGTTTGCAGATCTTGAATTCGCTGTTGGAAATTATTTTTCTAATGAAACAAAAATACTGCGGATGCCGGAGTTTTAAAGAAAGACAGACTCAAAACATTATGTTTCTCTCTCTCTCTAGAAGATGCCAGACTTGAAGATTTTCTCCAGCACACGATTGTTTTTCAACGTTCTTTTTTCACTGCGTGCAATTCTGGTCTCCTTCCTACCAGAAAGATGTTGTGAAACTTGAAAGGGTTCAGAAAAGATTTACAAGGATGTTGCCAGGATTGGAGGATTTGAGCTACAGGGAGAGGCTGAACAGGCTGGGGCTGTTTTCCCTGGAGTGTCGGAGGCTGAGGGGTGACCTTATAGAGGTTTACAAAATTATGAGGGACTTGCATAGGGTTGGGGAGTCCAGAACTAGAGGGCATAGGTTTAGGGTGAGAGATGAAAGATATAAAAGAGACCTAAGGGGCAACTTTTTCACACAGAGGGTGGTACGTATATGGAATCAGCTGCCAGAGGAAGTGGTGGAGGCTGGTACAATTGCAACATTTAAGAGGCATTTGGATGGGTATATGAATAGGGAGGGTTTGCAGGGATATGGGCTGCGTGCTGGCAGGTGGGACTAGATTGGGTTGGGATATCTGGTCAGCATGGACGGGTTGGACCGAAGGGTCTATTTCCATGCTGTACATCTCTATGACTATGACACTGTGCTAGTTTCTGCAATTAGCAGTGGGACTGAGAGAGAAAGTAGAGCTTCTAGTATCCTTTCTGTAATCAGTCCATGTTCTTTCTCTTCTTGTTGCTGTTGATATACCTGTAGTTATTTTGTGAATTCTAGTATCTGTCATTGTTCCATTCAAAGCATCATAGTTGTAGGCAATGTTTCATCTCCCAATAGCTGCAGATATCATGCAAGTGTTAGTAAACAAGACATGAATTTCTTGATACTTCGCTGTGTTTGAGTACCTCTTAAATAAAATGGTAGTTTCAAGGCAGTTTTGTACAGTTCATGATGTTTCCCTTGTTTAGTCAAGTAATCACAGCAGCAAGAAAGTAGAGTTTAATGATTGTTTCTAGGCCATTGGAAGATATGGAGTGCTATTCCCAAATATTGATGTTTGGATTACTGTTTTTCTTGATATATACGAAAGAAGTAGGTTTGTAAGTAAGGAACAAAATTTCAAAATTTGCCAATGGAACATATCTCAGAAGAGTATGCTGGAAGGATAGTGATGGATCTCAAGAGAGACAAAGCCAAACTATATGAAAAACAGACACATTGCCAATGAAGTTTAGCTCAGTGAAATATAAACTAATATATTTTGTTAAGATGAACAAGGGAGGCTATGAATTAGATAGTAAAATTCAAAAGAGAGATCTTGGGGTAAATGATTATCAATCATTGAAATTGATAATGTAGGTTGAGAAAGAAGTTAAAGAGGTGTATTGAAAGCTAAGTTTTAGAAATTAAGACATAGAGTAAAAAGGCATTTTGAAATGATGGGCATTTTGAAAACTCTACGTCATGAGAATGTTTTATCTGAAAAATTATTTATAATATCAGATCTATATACACTTCATGAAAATAATATTTTTAAAGAACATTAGCTACAGCAGCATAAATCTTACATTTGCAAGTTGCTTAAGTGTTTGACAGTTTCACTGAGATTGCAACATTTTCAGAAAAGCTCTAGTTCGTGGATATAAAAAAAAATGATTTGATGATAGCTATAGAGAACTTGCCAGAAAGAAAACAAACTTTGTCCTCTTGTTATTTCTTTGAAACCGCTCTCATTAAAGTGCTTGAATTTTACAGGGTGGATTGTACAAGGAGGAGTCCTAAAAGAGAATTCTCTGAAAAATGAGAAGTCAGCTAGTCATAACTGATTCAATTATGCCAATTGTTTGTGTAGAAAGTGATTTTTACTGCAGACCAGCATTTGGGGTGATCTGTGAATAATTCTTTTGTTTACCAAATTCAACTGTTGCTTAGCCAAAGTAGTTTTAAGGTAGCATGTTTTCTAAGCTGGAGGATGATGTGTGTATATCTGTAGTTGGATATGCTTAAACGTTTTGTTAATCTTCATTTTTTGCTTGAGTAAATTTTTTCTAATAATCTTATCCTTTATTTGGTAATTTAAGGAATCTAGTTTAATTGTTCCTGATACTGAAGCCAAATACTGTCTAACATATGTATTTATGGATACAATTAGCAAGGCTAGCTTCTTTTTTAAAATGTAAAATTTTTGTGATCAATAGAGGATTGATACAAGATAACAAAGTCGTCCACTGTCCTCACTTGGTCATAGCACTTAGTTTGGCATCAACAAGGACAATGTGTCCAGTTCTGCATACAGCACTTTAGGAAGGATATTAAGTCTTGAGAAACCGCAGTAAACATTTACAGGAATGATTCTGGGGTGAGGAGCATTGGTTACATGGATAGATTGGAGAAGCTGGGGTGTTCTTCCTAGAGAAGAAAAGGTTGAGAAAAGAACATTCAAAACCAGGAGGGGTGTGGACAGAGCAGAGAGGGAAAAAAGTCTGTTCCTAAAGCTGTTATATGAGGAGCATTTGAAGACTCTGGGTCTGTACTCGATGGCATTTAGAAGGATATTGATGCATCTCATTGAAATTTACAGAATTCTGAGAGGGTTGGGTAGATTGGATGTGAAGGAGATGCTTCCACAAGTAGGAGAGACTAGAATCTAAGGCACAGCCACAGAATGAAGGGAAGATCCTTTCTTTAGAACTGAGATGAGGAGGAATTTCTTCACCCAGAGGATGGTGACTCTGTGGAATTCACTGCCACAGTAGACGATGGAGATCAAGTCATTGAGTGTATTTAAGACAGAGACAAACAGGTTCTTGACTAGTAAGGGGATCAAGTGTTATAGGGAAAAGACATGAGATTGGGCTTGAGAATTATCAATCATGATCAAATTTTGGAGCAGACTCAATGGGCTAAGTGGCCTAATTCTGTTTCTATATCCTATGGTCTATGGATGCTGATTTAAAATGATTTGCAACAGCACGGAAGGCAACATGAGAAAAGATTTTTTTCTTCTGCAGGGAATGGTTGCAATCTAGATTATACTGCCTGAATTGATGGTGGAGAAAGATTCAATCATGGCTTCGAAAAGAGAATCAAATAATTACCTGAATACTTGCAAGGCTAAAGGGTAAGATTGCAGTAATTTCTCTTACAGGGTTACAACAGGCTGAATGGCCTCCTTCTGTGTTGCAACCATTCTTTGATACCATTCAATGATCCCAAGTCCATATGTAGAAGTGGCAATGCCACCCACCCTGATTACATTGGTGTGGAGAACTCCAAACTATACACAAAAACAGAAATTGCTGGGAAAAGCTGAGCAGGTCTGACAGCATCTGTGGAGAAAAATCAGAGTTAATGTTTTGGGTCAAGTGACCCTTCCTCAGAGCTCAGATCACTTGACCTGAAACGTTAACTCTGATTTCTCTCCACAGATGCTGCCAGACTGCTGAGCTTTTCCAGCAATTGCTGTTTTTGTTTCTGATTTACAGCATTCACAGTTCTTTCAGTCCAAATTATATAAAAGAGTCTCTCAAACAAGTACTGGCAGAAAAGAAGCTCTCAATTCACCTAATCATAGTTCATTTGCCAACCAATCAGACAGTAAAGCTGTTGTTGCCTCTTTACTTTGGTATTTCTTGTAAATTGTCATGATGTCTGCAGATGAGAAGCTTTTATAAAATGTGTCTTTTTTCAGCAATACATTTAACATAAATTGAGTAACCTCCAAGTTCAAACTCTGGTTCAATACATTTCAAAGATATATTAATAGGATCATTTCTGAAATTACAAAGTCTGAATGCATCTCAAGCATCACCAGTAAAAAAATTTGGAGTAAAAATTGTGCTCGGATTATAAATTGAAAACACTTAATGTGACAGCAGTTTACAAGATGTATTCAAGCACAAATAGCAGAGAGTTCTGCATGATTTTCAATTTGGTAATTGAATTCTCAATATGCAATTTTGTTACATGAGGTCTGATGCCAGGAGCATTAGTCATTAAAATCTGCCCCTGTGTCTTCACTGCATGTGCTTTCAATGCTGGGTTCTGGTGTTTCCCACATGGATGTGTACGCCAAGGTAGTGACCCACTCACTGAAGCACAAAAAAGTTATCAGTCATCAGAAAGTCAGTCAGCAGAAGTGCACAGTCTTTTCAAACTGAATTATCCAATAAATTAAGAGATATTTCTGCTGTATTTAAAATCATAAATGGATCAAAACATCCTGATACACAAAAACAGCTGTCTATGTTTATCAGATGAATCACTCAGATGCGTTCCTTTTGGTAAGCTTTTGCTTGCTGCCAAATCTTCTGTATGTGGCAGAGTTTCAATCGTTCTTTCTTAATTAAAAACAAAAATATTATTATCTTATTTAGACATGCACTCGGCACTATTAGTTAATAAGCAATGTACAATAACTGTGCTACCCTCCACTCTTTGTTAACAGTTTTTGTGCATTTTGTTATAGCCATTGATAATTTTACTGTAGCTTTCTGGCAATCCATTAAAAGGAACTTTTGATACTATTGTAGTGATCACGTTGTCTCAGCTGACAGTGAACTAGAATAACTCATATCAAAATGCCCCTGTGACAGAAAGTAGTGCAGATTAATATAGTCATAGAGTCACACAGATGTACAGCATGGAAACATACCCTTCGATCCAACCCGTCCATGCCGACCAGATATCCCAACCTAATCTAGTCCCAACTGCCAGCACCCAGCCCATATCCCTCCAACCCTTCCTATTCATATACCCATCAAAATGCCTTTTAAATGTTGCAATTGTACCAACCTCCACCACTTCCTCTGGCAGCTCATTCCATACACATACCACCCTCCACGTGAAAACGTTGCCTTTAGGTCTATTTTATATCTTTCCCCTCTCACCCTAAACCTTTCCCCTCTAGTTCTGGACTTCCCCAGTCCAGGGAAAAGACTTTGTCTATTAATCCTATCCATGCCCCTCATGATTTCATAAACCTCTATATGGTCACCCCTCAGCCTCTGATGCTCCAGGGAAGACAGCTCCAGCCTATTCAACCTCTCCTTATAGTTCAAGTCTTGCAACATCCTTGTAAATCTTTTCTGAACTCTTTCAAGTTTCACAACATCCTTCCAATAGGAAGGAGACCAGAATTGCATGCAATATCCCAAAAGTGGCCTAACCAATGTCCTGTACAGCTGCAACATGACCTCTCTAACTCTTGTACTCAGTGCTCTGACCAATGAAGGAAAGCATACCAAACGCCTTCTTCACTATCCTATCTACCTGCGACTCTACTTTCAAGAAACTATGAACCTGCACTCCAAGGTCTCTTTGTTCAGCAACAGTTCCTAGGACCTTACCATTAAGTTTATAAGCCCTGCTAAGATTTGCTTTCCCAAAATGCAGCACCTCACATTTGCCCAAGATTTTTCTTTATTGTTATATTTCACTGCTATGAAAAAGAATGGGCATTGAATCATAGAATCCCTACAGTTTGGAAGCAGGTCAGTTGGCCCATGGAGTCCACAGCGACCCTTTGAAGAGCATTCCACTCAAACCCACACACTCCACCCTATCCCTGTGACCCTGCATCCCCCATGGCTAACTCTAGCCTGCACACTCTTGGACTTTATGGGCAATTTAGCATGGCCAAACCATCTAACCTGCATATCTTTGGACTGTGGCATGTGGGGGTGAATACTGTGAAAGTAGTCTCCATTTAGGAATCGGATAGCAATGCCCTCAAGGTCACGCTGGATAGCTCAGGGATTGCTGTGATGACATTCATATTTGATCTTGTGATTAATTTTCCAGGTCAGTATTTGGAAGTGAATTCACACAGTTACAGCATTTTTTTTTCTCATATTTCCTCTTTCTTATATTCTATTGAATGAACATTTACACCAGTAAGTTTTCAGAAGGGAGTTTGCAGGTTTGTGTACAATGCCATTCTGTAGTGCTCCCACACACCCATTAGTTTGCACACTAATTTGAAGATGGTTTTATTTCCATTAATCCATTGATAACTTATCTTCTCTCTATAATTATTGGACATTTAATTTTTCATTGAAAAAGTGAAATGCACCAACATTAAAACAGTCGAAATTTCAGATGAAAAGAGACATTTTGACAAATCAATCACCCTTTCCTTCCATAATTCGTAAGTAGCTCAAACATGATCCTCTCCATAAATTTTCATAGTGGAGAATACAGTGTTTCAAGAGATAACCATTCTGTCACTAAGACTACCCATTTCTATCTTTGTAGTGTCTCTGCCCCTGCCTCAGCTCCTCTGCTGCTGAACCCCACAGCCATGTTATTGCTGCTATCAGATTTGGAGGTGGTCATGAACTTAATGTGGAAATGAACTACAGAATAGCTAACCCTAACCCTAGTGCAGCTTTTACAATCATCAGGTTTTCAGTAACTCTGACCCCAATAGGTAATGTGCTATAAGTTTTATAGCTCTTTGCTTGTGTATCTGAAGGCAGGGTGCGGTTACGTGTAAAATTACATATCTGAGTAACCCACTGTTTTTCTTTCCAGAATAGCTATCCCCATAATATAGTAGTGGGCAAGATGGTCCCCATCTGTTCACCCTGAGGCTTATTGTGGACTTAAAGTCACCAACTAAATGGTCACCTCTGTCCCTATTCCCTTCTGGAGCCACACCCCCCCTCCCCCCATCCAAGATGGGGCTTCACAACTTGTGTCTCCTCCACCCAGCCTCAAGTACCCAAGAAAGGCGAAGCCCCCAGAAAATTCACCTTTCGATATTTCTAACAGAGTTCTGGTCACCTCCTTCATTCCACTCTCGGTGAACTTTGAGTCATAACAAAACTCTGTTGGCTGAGTATGAACTTTCACCAAATGATGTTCATCCTGTTTGCTGCCTTATATTAGCTCCTGGTTGAACAGCTCAAATTTAAAATTCCCATCCTTGATGTCAACTCCTTCCCGGGCCTCATCATTTCCAATCCCTGTAATCTCCTCCAGCCGCCCCACTGTCCTGGAAATCTGTGATGTTCCACTTCTAAACCCCTTGAGGAGCCCCTGTATTTAATGACGACACCATTGGTGGCTGTATCTTCAGTTGTCTATGGAATTCCTTCTCTAAATCAGTCTGTCTTTATCCCAAGCTTTTGGTCATCTAGTCCAATGTCTTTTTCAAGGGCACAGACATTGTTTTATAATGTCTATGTGAAGCACCTTGAGATGTTTAACTGTGTTAAGCAGATGATATAGGTACAAGCTGTTATTACTGCCATTTTCTATTGTTGCGTTTTTACTACTTGCACGTTAATGGAGAGGACACTCTTGTGATTCATGAAAGTAGGGTATTGATTGGCAAGAGACCTCATGATAATTTATGTGCATTCATTGATGTTCTGAATTTGGCAAAGGTCTGTAATCATCATAAATTATAGAGTTCTACTTAGTTGTCCACAGGAAATGTGATGAACTTATTTGTGTTAGGATAGCATCAGTAATCAACTTCATGTAGGAATGTAATTCAGAATAATTGTTGTCACTGATGCAACAGCTTTTAAACCCTCAGTCTTTCCATAATCTTGGCTACAACCTGCAAGGTGGTATCACTTTGTCTAGTGGTTTGTTGGTCTTGTTGACAGAGGCAACACAGGTTCTTGACAGCTTCACTGGAAAAGTACAGGTGTACAATTCTGGGCCAAATACCTTGCTAAAAGAGTCAAGGTTTCTGCAAACTCCCCTCTTCCTGATGCAACTGCAGTTTAATGTGATCCTTCCATCTGTTCCTCTTCCTTTTGCTAGAATTTAATAACCAAAAGTAGCAATTTTGGTACGTTCCTGAATTGTTGTCCAGCTATTCAAGCAAAAACAGAAGTGTTTCCACACCCCAAGTATGTGCTTGAGACACAACAGGATGTCTGCCAAATGTTTGCATTCCAACAGTTGGCCCCAGCCACCAATTCCAGCAGAACAACTCCTCCTCCACCCATTGCTGGAATGTACCTGAGGGTTACAACCAGTAAGTCGGACAAGGTGTCTCCGGAGACTTTGTATGGGCATGTGCTCTGTCTTATCCTGCCACCTTTTTGATGAAGTTAGAAGTGAAGGTGGAACTGTATGTTTGGATGGATGTAAAAAATTCCATAGCAATATTCAACATTCAACAGAGAATTCTCCTGGTGTTCTGGCTAGCACTACTCCCTCAATTAGTGCATCAAAAATTATTAACCAATCATTCATTCCACTTAAAGGACCATGTTTTGTGTAAATTTGCCATTGTAAATTTGCTGCCATTTTTGCCTTCACAGCAACAGCAGCTGTCATTCATCAGTTCTGAAGTGCCTTGCGATGTCTTGGCACAATGACAAGTTATTGTATCAATGCAAGCCCTTGAATGACTTCTGAAAAATACCCTGTGTCCTTACAAACCTGGGTTGTGTCTCGAGTGGATATTTTGATTTGTATAACACCAGAGTAAAATATTAGTAGTTGAAGTTTGTCAATGGCGATGGGAAAAAGTTGTGGTGAAATATTAAGAACAGCAGGCATAAGGAGCGCATCATAAAATTGTAAACTGTATTGATTATGTACAATGTTTTCGAATGTATTCAAAAAACTTAATGAAAACGTCATCACATGTCTTACATAATACTAGCAAAATTAGAAACCTTACTAAGAAAACTATAGGGAAATATATAACCTATTCTAGTAATCTTTCTAATTGATTACTAATTTATTAATCTTTCTAATCTTTCTTTAGCAAAATATTTCAAACCAAAAAGCCCATCGAAACATAGACATTTTAAAATGTATTTTATTGATAATTTTGAATAACAACTTGGAGGATTGGGGGTGACAATTTTCCATTTTAATTGAAGTGTTTTAACAAGTGAGATTTGTGGTGTCTAGTTTGCCATGGCCTGAAGTGATTTTGTTCATGCTATCCTTTGCTCTTCATCTCTTTAGTTATACAACCGGGACATGGAGCACTCCTCTCACAAAAGATGCATGTGTGTGCACCACTGCAGGGACCTTCCAGCATGTGAGCCATCAACACTGGACCCAAAAGCCCACCCGCACAGCACTTCAAATGCTGCAAGTCAAGAACCAGCCCTCACAAAATGGTGCTCGCAGTGGAAAGGGAAGCTCGCACTCTGCTTCCTGCAGAGCAACCCAAAGGTGCTGGTGAATAGGCTGCTGGAGAAGAGAGATGTTCTTTCTCCTGCAGATCACAGGATGAGCAGCAGGCACATTGTCAAAGGTATTTGGTAAACTGTTTTAAAGGATAGAGGAGTCCACCAGTGTTATCAGTACTGTGTTGTCTCCAATATACATCCACTTAGCTGTTTCCATGGTCATGTTAATGACCACCATGGACACTCAAGTCTAGCACATTCAATGTCTGTCAGATATACATTTTGACCTGCATTCCAACATTCTTGTCATCGGTGCTCAGCAAATCAAAAGTGAGGCAAGGGACTTTTGTCCTCTCTCTCTCTGCATGCTTCTTTCTCTCAGGGGTCAGGCACACATATGCAGTGGGTAGTGTGTTTGTTACATAACCCATTGAAAGATATTGCAGTGTGACGTTGAGATGGCACAGTGTCATGTCCACCCTGGTTACTGCCCAGCGCTCCCATGAGATAAGCCGCCTATCTCTCCCTCTGCAATCAGAAACGTGAGCATCAGAGACTGGCAGTCTGTAACCAAGAAATGAAATGTGCTGTGACCCACACAGAGACTGGCAGCTTGCAAGTCAGTGTTGAAGTCAGTGAGGGTGCATTAAGGAAGCAGTGTGAAGTAGACAGAAGCTGACAACCATCAAACAATTGCGCAGCACAAGTGCAAAGAAACCAAACCTTGATTCCTAAGATGCATCCTGTGTAGATACATGAGATGTGCACAAAGTAACCCAGCAGAAGCACACAAGCTGTAGGTGTCTCTTAGCTCCAAAGTAAAGATTTGAATGACTGAAGTGGGGTGAAAGTTGATCTGAGAGCAGGCATGATGATGTGATGAGGCTGGTGGTTTGCCCATGCTGACTTGTGTGGAAGATAGGTTGAGAAGGATGGTGCCTATGGAACATATAGAAACATTATGGCAAACAAACATTGGACGATAGCAGGGACAAGCAATCGGCGAGCTATAGCCACCCTGTCTGAAGTATATGTAAAGAAATTGCACAATTTCATTTTATGGCAAAGAAGATGAAGATTGATGTCAAATTAAGTTGAGATCAGGTGATAAAACACATTGTAATGAAATTCTGAATCTGCTGTTTAAGGCTTAAATCAGAATAAATGTTCTCAAGGTTGCATTTCTGATTTGTTTCATGCTGTCCATATTTTCCAGCCTACACCTCATAAGGAAGGGGAAATTCTGCCCCAAAGAACATTGTGGCTCATTGGTTCACACTGCTGCTTCACAGCACCAGGGACCTGGGCTTGATTCCACCTTTGAGTGATTGTGTGGAGTTTGCACATTCTCCCTATGTCCGCATTGGATTCCTCCAGGTGCTCCGGTTTCCTCCCACAGTCCAAAGATGTGCAGGATAGGTGGATTGGCCACGCTAAATTTCCCATAGTGTTCAGGCATGTGTGGGTTAGCCATGGGAAATGCAGGGTTGGTGGGGGTGGGTCTGGGTGGGATGCTGTTTGGTGAGTCAGTGTCCCAAATGGCCTGTTTCCACACTGCATGGATTCTATGAGTTGGAGATAATCATTATCTTGAATAAGGGATTGGTTAACTGACAAGAGGAAAGATTAAGGGTAAAGGAAGGTTTTTCAAGTTGGCAAATCATGTATAATTGAGTGCAATGTGGATCAGGGTTGGGGCCTCAGCTTTTTACTGATGGTACAAAGCTAAGTGGGAAAATAAACTGTAAGGAATACACAACAAGACTGCAAAGACAAAGTAAGTGAATGGATAATAACATTTCAGATGGATAATCATATGGGAGAGCGGAACTTTATTTAGGAGAATAAAGAAGCAGAATTTTGTTTTGTGTGTGCAACTATAAATGTTCATATTCAGAGAGAATTGGGTGTATTCATGCAAGAAAGATAGAAATCTAGTTTGCAGATGCAACAAGCAATTAGAAAAATGAATAGCATGTTGGTCTTTGTTGAGAGGAGATTGGAGAATAACAATCAATATGACTGGCTAGAATGGTACAGGGCTTTTGAAAACCACACCTGTGTATTGTGCACTGGTTACATCTACATATTTAAAGAAGGATACATTTGCATTGGAGGCAGCAAAGCAAGCATTTATTACATTGGTTCATGGGGTAAGTGGGTTGTCTCATGATGATAAGCTGTGTCTATATTCTCTGAGGATTAGAAGAGTGAGAGTTGGTCTTGTTGAAAAATGCAGTACAAGTGTGCTAGACATAGAAATGCTGTTTCTCTTGGCTGGGGATTCTAAAACAGGGGACACAGTGCCAGGATAAAGTGTTGAGAGAAGGTTCAGATGGCTATTAACATTGGAAAAGGGAAGAGAAATGGAAGGGCATTTTTGTGATACTGAAGGCATTATTAAAGAGAATGTTTTTGAGATTGTTTTTAACTGTAAAGGGAGAATGGAGAGCAGGAGAGAACAGGAAAGTAGTGCTTGAATGAGCAAGTGCTGTTGGAACATCGGGACATAACGAAGCTTGGAGAGGATAGAGTGATGGTAATACAATGTTTAACGTGACTGTACATTTCATTAAAGTTGAAGCTTGTTAATGGTTGATGTAGGGGGCACAAAACACAGGAATTATAATAATCCATAACTATTGGGTAAATTTTGCACTATTTTACTGCATCTGCTGTCTTTAACATTCAAAACTTTCAGATTAAATTTTAACTTCCTCTCAAATATTTGGTTGGCTATTCTTATGTTTTCTTCTTAAATTTTTGACCCACATGTCACATTCATAGAGTCATAGAGATGTACAGCATGGAAGCAGACCCTTCAGTTCAACTCATCCATACCGACTAGATATCCTAACCTAATCTCATCTCATTTGCCAGCACTTGGCCCATACCCCTCTAAACCCTTCCTATTCATGCACTCATCCAGATGCCTTTTAAATGTTGTAATTGTGAGAAATCAGCTTGTTGTTGAGGTTTTGCTTCACAGGGCATCTCTCATACCTTTCCCAAGTGACCATCAATAATAGAAACACAGAAACATAGAAGATAGGAGCAGGATGAGGCCATTCGATCATTTGGGGCAGCTCGGCCATTCAACACAATCATGGCTGATCTTCCAACTCAATAGCCTCATCCTGCTTTCTCCACAATACCTTTGATCCCATTCACCCTAAGTGCTATATCTAGCCGCCTCTTGAATACACTTAATGTTTTGGCATCAATTACTTCCTGTGGCAATGAATTCCACATGTTCACCAGGCTTTGGGTGAAGAAATGTCTCCTCATCTCCATCCTAAATGGTCTACCCTGAATCTTCAGTCTGTGATCCTTAGTTCTGGACATAGCCACCATTGGGAACACCCTCCCTGCATCTACCCTGTCTCACCCTATTAGAATTTTATAAGTCTCCGTGATGTGTGAGTCTTAACCATTTTATTAAAAAGCAATACAATTGAGGGGGCATCACAAACCTCTTCCAAACCTTAATGCGCACCCACACAGTGCATGATGCAAGAATAATTGAAAACATTAGAGCATGCTGGCAAACATCCACTTGCCCTGCTAAAGGCATGGGGTCAATTATTGCCATATCTTCCATCTAAACTAAGATTATCTTATTTTTATATAAATATGGAATAGAACCTGCAATTTTCTGTAGGGCTCAGCTCTTCACCGAATAAACTGACTGAGACTTCATAGGTTTCTTTAAGGATATGTTTGGATTATACAACTCCAATTAAGGAGACAGCCGTTTTAAAACAAATCTGAGACTTTCCCAGAGTGTCTCGGAGAAACAGCTGGTATCAATCGCAGGCACGGGATTGGAAGAAAATAATCTGCATCGTTTGTTTTGAGAACGCTAAGCAAATAATTATCTAGACTGGGTGAATCTGGGTGAAGAGGTGTTAAAAAGCAGGAAAAACAGATGACGCCTTCATTTACGTGACAGTTCATGATGAAAAAGTGAAGTTAAAAGTCTTAGGGTGGGCAAATCAGGATGTAATGAAAGGCAATCTTACTTTCATTCCTGTGATCTATGTATGGACCTACCCATCACAACAAAGGAAGAGTATTGGCTTCAATGCAAGCAGAGGTAATTCTATGAAACTCAACCACGCTTCAATGTGTTGATACAAATGGGGCTGATGACATTATGTTTTGTACCTTTGTATTTTTAAACTGAAGATCCTTATTTATTCATTTATTGCTTGTCACATTTTGCTAGGCATAAATTAGCTGATGCTTTTGCCTGCATTATAACATGGAGGTATTTTTGAAAGAAGTTGAATTCTGCTGATCACATGAGACTTCATATGCACTCTATAGATCTAATTGCATTTATTACAGATCTGACAATTCCAGAATATACAAATTTGAATAATGATTTCCTTTTCCTATGAAATACATAATACTTTAATAATATAAATGCATTGTCAAAAGTTATCAAAAGTTGCAATTATGTTCACAAATGATTCATCTAATTTTCTATATGATGTTGACTGAAGTGCAAGCTCAGCAATGGAACATAATATCTGAAAGTGTATTGATACTGGAGGAGTAAAGCTGAGAAGATATGTGTTTTTCCCACTATTGGCTATACTTGTAAAATATAAATGACATGACCTATAGCAAACTGGCCGCATTGTAGATTCATCTTGACGTAGGTCTACAAATCTGCAGTTGCATAAAGTGCCTCTTGTCACATAAGTTAAATGGAAGGAACCTGACCTCTACAAGCAGGTCTCTGTATTACATGACAGATCCCAGCTGATTTATAGCAACCAACAGCAGCAGCAAACTGAAATACAGAGAACCACACACAGAGGATGATTGTTCTGCATCCTGAATCAAAAAAGGTAGCACATCAACCACAGGGGCCAGAGTTAGTTGAAGTTGGCCATCTCATCTCAGATATGTGCAGGCCTTCAGGTCTCAGAGCATAGAAAACAAGGGATTAGAGTACAGAACATCAACAGACAGATCGCTACGAAATTCTTTTACAGCTATAAAAATAGAGAAGATTAGCTGATATTTATTCCTTTTATCCATGAGGCTTATTCAATGGAATGTGCCACTTCTACTAACTTGCAAAATTTGTTTTGTAATCACAACTGACCTGTGAAGTACCCAAAAATAAAACATAGATCTGCAGTATAAAAATGAAATCTCTGTAATTTATTATCATCCGTGATTTCCACAAGATGTTACCCAATGACCCTTCGACAAAGATCGACAGAAACCGTGGAAAAACAGAGTTATGACAGGAGACCAAGAAATGTCTGTGGAAATTCTATCTCTCTACTTGTGAACTTTTAACTCCAGAGAAATACTGTTGTAGTTTTGCAGCCCATCTTTACACCTTTGGACTTCATCTACTCAATTACTAGGTAATTTGTAACAAGTCCATTAACTGAAAAAGAATTTATGCCATCTCGAATTTTCTTTGACATTGGAAGATGAGAGAATATGCATTTCACTAGGACCTGACTTAGATTATTAAATACCAAACAGGCTGATTAATTCATTGATTAGTTAATAGAAACAAAAATACTCTATAGATTTACAGGCTTAATTACTTTTGTGGATAGGAGAAAAAAAAAGTCACCTCTCATATATAAAATAGCAATTTAAACTGAGCTAAACCAAGTGTTTCCTAAGTGTTAACTGTGGCTCGGTTTTTACTCTCACTTCTGAGTCCCCTATTAAGTTCCAGGTACACACTCATGTCAAGGTCTGAGCACAAAGTTTGAGGCTGACATTCTGGTGCAGTTCTGTGGAAATATTGTTGGAGGTATTGTCTTTCAGATGAGAAGTTAAACTGACCATCTGCTCAAATCAATAGAAAACACAGATAGCCAACATGAAGGGCTATATTTCATTTTTTTCTCATTCACGGGGTCAGTGAGCAGTTTTTGAAAAGACGAGATGGAAATTTATCCCACTATCAGTGGAACGACAGAAAAAATACATTTAAGCTTCAAATGAGAATGTGTATTAAGTAGTGTACTTACTCATCACTTAATTGAACGCTGATTTAGTTGGATGCTGGCATTGCAGCAGCTGCACAAAGATGACAGGTAATTCCTAAATAAACTCAATTTGCATCATCTCCCATTTAGCTATGCCTGTACAACCCAAAATAGTGTCTTTTGTGAGACAGATCAGATTCTCCCTAAGGTACTTGCTGAGATTCTGGAATTCCCTCCTTAAACATCTCTTCCTCTTTTAAGACAGAATATCTTCATGTCAACGAAGAACAAAATAAATGAATTCCCAGTGGTGATACACCACATTAACCACGCCTACAAATGACCAGCATGGAGCATATAATTGGAAAGCAAATATAATTGCAGATGCTGCACACCTAAAATATGAGCAGAAAATGCTGGAAATAGGTCAGGCATCATCTATGGAGACAGAAACAAAGTTAATGCTTCAGGTTCATCATGTACTTGCTCTGACAGGAACATAAATTGTTGGAGAAACTCAACAGCTCTGGCAGCATCTGTGGAGAGACAGCAGAATCCAGTGACCCTTGTTCTGACAATGGTCAGTGTTCTATTTCTCGATAGATATTTCCAGATATGCTGAGTGTTTCTAATGTTTCCTATTTCTATGGGAGAAGAAATAAATCCTTTTGCAAACCTCCAAAAAGTAATCAGATCACAAGTGAGTCTCTCATGAGTCTGTTCAGCAAGAAACCCAGCAGCAGCTGCCTGAGAATTGATTTGGCATAAAACAAAACATGATTTTAAAAAAAACGTAAGGCATGAATGGTTCAAACAAACGGTCTCTGGACTGGAAATATTAACTCTGTTTCACTCTCTAAAGATGCTGCCAGTTATGCTAACTTTCTCCTGCATTTACTGCTTTTCTTTCAAATTTTGAGCATCCACAGTTCTTTGTGTTATTTTTTAAAAAAACACAACTTGCTAAATAAAGAAAGTGAAAGCAGTCAATCGATCAGTTAAGAATGACTAATCAATAAAATTTACCATAAAATGTGCAAAGTAACAGTGCTAATCAATAAAACCATATTTGGTTTCTTTGTTTAAAGTTTATTTGTCGGCAATCACTCACTTAACGAATCTGATTGTCCACCCAGAAAATTCAATGTCACTGGTCCTGGGTCCTTGTGTGGCTAATGAGCCTGATCCCAGAGCCATATCTACAACCACAATTTGGCAGGTCTTTCCAGGGGTTGGAACTGATCTTTGGCCTGGAGATCATTAGCTTTCTTTTCTCCAGTTTGTTTTCTGTACTTGGAGAGCCTGGAGATTCCTCGATAATGATCATAGTCCACTTTCTGAAGACAGAGGCACAGGCAGCATCCCTGAGATTGGCAGGGATTTCTTCTTTGTCCCAGATTTTCAGGAACAGTTGATGGAGATGGTAGACAGGCTCTGCTCCTCCAAGATTGATAATCTCTGCTGGAATCCAATCTATTCTTGCAGCTTTTCCACTCTTCATGTGTCTAATGGAGGCTTCAACTGCTGTCACACCAGGTGACAGCCCAAATCATCTTCAATATGGAATTGGGATATTTTCTCAAACATATCCTTGTCAATTACCTTGCTGTTTAGGAGGTATGGAAATGTTCTCTGCATCAGAGGCTGATGTTTTCCCATCTTTCAAAAGGATTCTATTCTTATTTCACATTGGTTTGAGGCAGAGAGTGTTGATCTGTTTATTGCCTTAGTGGCACTGGAGGAACCCTAGGTATTGGGCTTGTCAGCAAGAACCTGTAACTGGGTTCTGGATTAGTGGTGCTGGAAGAGCACAGCAGTTCAGGCAGGATCCGAGGAGCAGTAAAATTGATATTTCGGGCAAAAGCCCTTCATCAGGATGAAGTGCTTTTGCCTGAAACGTCAATTTTACTGCCTGAACTGCTGTGCTCTTCCAGCACCACTAATCCAGAATCTGGTTTCCAGCATCTGCAGTCATTGTTTTTACCTACTTGATAAGAACCTGTAACTCCTTAGCTTTCTCAATCCAACATTGCTTCCTGAAGATATGATCCATAGAATCCCTGCAGCATGGAAACAGGGCCTTGGGCCCAACAAGTCCAAACCGATCCTCTGAAGAGTAACCCACCTAGATTCATTCCCCTTCCCTATTACTCTACATTTATCCTGAACTTACACACCTCTGAACACTATGGGCAATTTAGCATGGCCAATTCACCTAACCTGCACATCTTTGGATTGTGGGAGGAAACTGGAGTCCCCAGTGGAAACCCACACAGACACCAGAAGAATGTGAAAACTTCTCACAGTCATCTGAGGCTGGAATCGAACCTGGGTCCCTATGCTGTGAGGCAGCAGTGCTAACCACTGAGCCAGATCTTCTTTGCAACTCCACCTTCACTGTTTGATGAATTCTCCCCTTTGCCTCACTGGTGTTTTGCCTGGCAAAAAGAGCTTTCCCCTGTGATCGATGTGGTCTTAGATAATGTGATTATTCTCAAAGCAGAAAAATAGGTTCTGATCACCAGTGGAAGGGCAAGAACTAGGGCTAATCTAAGCAGTTGAATTTAACTAGCAGCAAACTTGTAGTCATTGTCTGGTGCTGCACTGTCCAAGCTGGCCTTGGAATTTCTATGAAAGTGAACATTGAAAATGTGTTGCCTTTGAGCCTAAGTTTTCCTCATCTCCACGTCCAGTGAATTGATAACTATAACAGAAGGAGGACGCGTGTGTGTGTGTGTGTGTGTGTGTGTGTGTGCGTGCGCGTGCGCGCACGTGTGCATGTGCATTGTGTGTGTTTCTAGCTCATTCCCATCTCAGGGTATAAACAGATGCACACTTAAACATAAATTCACTCATTCATACTCTAACTCACTCTGTCACAAATCCACTCACACTCTCACTTTCTCATATTCACAACCCCTCACACACTGTAGTGAGGTCAGCCAGGTGGACGTGATAGAATATGAGGTCCCTGATTCGATCAGATTAACAAACCAAATCAGGAAGGCCTGGCTGACAGGAGAGTCATCCATCCTGTTCATGCTGAGTGAGAGCTGGCTCTGAAGGAGCTGAATCAGTGTCAAGGACCCTCCACACATAAATAATGGATGACATGGTAACAGAAAACTGGCCTCTGTGGAGTTATTTCGGTGGCAGCAAGAGAAAAGTATGCTCCTGAAGAAACTCACTTGCAAAAATTGTCTTTGAGTTGGGTTAAGGATTTCTGACATCATGCCATCATATGGGAAGCTTACCTTGTTCAATCATGCCATTGATGGCTGTGCCCAGTATATGGAAAGAATGGGTTTCTTCTTCTGGGCAAATGACACTGGGGCTGATGAAAAGGAATGAGTAATTCTCCTGACAACCTGTGAACCCACAACTTTTTTAGGTTATGAGGAGCCTGACTTTCCCTGAGGTAACAGGTACTAAAACTTTTCAAGACAGATTTAGTTAAGGATCATTATGATCCCCAGCCTCCTCTAATTCTGAAATGCTATTGGTTTTACTTAGCAATTCATGAACCAGGGGAATCCATATCAGGATTTTGGACTAGATTAAGGTGACTAGCAGAGGCATGTGACTTTGGCTTAACCCTTAATGAGATGCTAAAAGACTGTTTGATATGTGGGATTAATGATGTAACCATGCAAAAGCATATTTAAGCTGAAGCCTAATTAGACATCAAACAGGCACTACAACTGGCTTTATCACTTGAAAATGTGGCAAGTGGAGCATATGAGTTGGAGGGTACTCCGATAGAAGTGGATACTCTCACCAATCCGACTGAATTTAGGGAACACCACTTACGTGATGGTAATTGCACAGCCTTACTTAGGACATATCACAGACAGATGAACTCTAGGTCAGCCCACAACAAAACTCCAAAACAAAGCCAGGCCTTGGCTAAATGGTTAACATTTTCTTCAGATTCTGGGCTGGTAAGCCATTGTAGTTGCGGCCACTGTGTGAACTCAAGATAGCAAAAGAATCGCACTAGACTAGATTGAGTAAGACAACTCATAGGCCGATACCCAGGTGAGTGCACCCACTGGAAAGTCCACCTACATCTGGTTTGGAACAGATAAATTGCTTAGCAACATCCAAAACAGAACCAATCAAAATGAATGACTGGTTAACCATCATCCGGTTCTAATGGAAGTTGATACCAGTGTGACCATTTCAGTGATCACAACCAGTCTTTAACGAAATTTGCTCTGGACTCTACCCGTTAGTTTAAGCAAGACTATGACTAGACTGAGAACCTATACCAGGAACCTTTACAAATTAAGGATACAACTTCGGTTCCAGTCTCTCATGAGAAGCAGATGATTCAGTTATCACTGATTGTAGAAAAAGGCTTGGGCTCAAGCTGGATGGGGAAAAATTGATTGAGAAAGGCTCACCTAGATGGGTTCAACATCTTTCAACTAGAAAATGGCTGCCTGAGTGAAGTCCTAATTAGATAGCCAAAGGTTTTTTAGGGAGGTTTAGGAACTATCACAGGAGCCAATGCCAATTTGCATATTGACCAGGAAGCAATTCCATGACACTGCAAGGCTCACCGAGCACCATTTACCTTATAGGCTGAAGTAGAGGCAAAAATGAGAAGGCTGGAGAGCAAAGGAATCGTTGGACCAGTCCAGTTTGTGGAATGGGCAGCACCATTCATACCAATTGTGAAGCATTTGTGGGAATTTTAAATAAATGCTAAACTGTTTTTTTCACAGCAGAACACATATCCAATCCCTCCCATAGATGATTTATACACAAAGTTGGCAGGGGGGTGTCCTTCATGAAGCTGGGCATGAACCATGTGTACTTGCAGTTAGAGTCATAGAGCTGTGCAGCATGGAAACAGTCCCTTCAATCCAAATCATCTATAGTGACCAGATATCTGAAATTAATCTAGTCCCATTTGCCAGCATTTGACCCAAATCCCTCTAAACCCTTCCTATCATACATCCATCTTGCTGCTTTTTAAATGGTGAAATTGTACCACCACTTCCTGTGGCAGCTCATTCCATATACACACCACACTCTGCATAAAACCATTGCCCCTTAGATCCCTTTTAAATCTTACCCCTCTCACCCTAAACCTATGCCCTCTAGTTTTGTACTTCCTGACCCTAGGAAAAAGAGCGTGTTTATTTACCCTATCCATGCCCCTCATGACTTTATAAGCCTCTATACGGTCACCCCTCAGCCTCCAACACTCCAAGGAAAATAGCCCCAGTCTTTTCAACTCCTCCCGAGGGCTCAAACCCTCCAACCCCTGCAACATCCTTGTAAGTCTTTTCAAGTTTCAAGTTTAACATCTTTCCTATTGTAGGGAGATCACAACTGAATGCAATATCTCAAAAGTGGCCCAATCAATATGCGGTTAGATGAGAATTCCCCGAAGCATGTTATAATTAATATCCATAATGGTTTGTACCAATATATGACACTGCCATTTCGGGTATCATCAACCTGTGCAATTTTTTAGCGGATGATGGAGAATATTTTACAAGGTGTACCCCATGTCACCATTTATCCAGATGATGTGCTAATAAGAGGGAAGACCAAATAAGGAATACTTAGAGAACTTAGACTTTAGACATTTCTCCAATGTGGATGTATGCCTTAGAAGGGACAAATGTGTGTTCCAGGCATCCCGAGTGACTTACTTGGGCTACAGAGTTGACAAGACGAGGTCACACCCCTTTGAAGACAAAGTAAGGGTGATCAAAGGTGCCTCAGCTCCCAAGTCTATACCGGATCGAAGGTCTTCCCTTGGGCTGGTGAATTATTGCAGAAAGTCATACATTACCTGGCCTCTTTAAAAAAGGGTCAGCCTTGGAAATGATTTTCAAATTTTATTGTTACATGAACTCAAGTACAGAAGTGCAGTGAAAAGTGTATGATGTCGCCACACATGGCACCATCTCAGCCACCAAAGTACCGAGGTACAAAAACACTGAAGTACAAAGTAGTAAGAGAAAAGAGAGTTAAAAAGTTAAGCATTACTTCATAGAATGGTACAAAAATAAAGAAAGAAGATAAAAGTTAATTTTAAGTCTTCTGTTGTTTAAACAAAAAGGATAAAGGAATAAGTTAAAAGTTCAACAGTCTTTGAGTCCTCTGCTTATTTTGCTCCCCGACAGACCTCAACTGTCTGTCCTCAACGCTGCTACCGCAGATAGCATCGCTGCTGCTAGAGCGGCTGCCTCTTCAATCTCCCCCAGTGCCTTGGGAATGTACCTAGCAGGATCCATTTGGACGCTGAACCGAGACACTGCTGAGAGACTGACTGACATACTGCTGAGAGACCAGGATGAGAGCTGCCATGAGCCACTAAGAGGCCAGGCCAGGACCAAACATGAGCCACCGAGAGGCCATGCCAGGACTCATCATGAGCCAACAAGAGACCAGGTCAGGACTCAACATGAGCCACTGAGAGGCCAGGCCAGGACCCAACATGAGCCACCGAGAGACAAGGCTGAGACCTGCCACAGGGGGAAAACAACAAACGGGAGGAAAAAAAAGGAAGAAAGAGAAAGAAAGAGAAAGGGAGCTAAATAAATAGGAGTGGAGGAGCTCAGGTTGGAGTATCCTAATCTGTCACCATCTTGACTGAAACTTTGACCAATAGAAAAACCACATGCATTTCTTTAAACTTCATGGACTCCTGGAAATGTTGTTCACAGGTGTCAGGCCATCATTTACCAGCAGGGAATTTGATTATTTCCTCAAGTCAAATGGTATTCGACAGAAAAGGACAGCTCCATTCCATCCATCATCCAATGGTCTGGCAGAAAAAACTGTCTAAACTTTGAAGGCAGGATTAAAGAAACAGCCTACAGCTTCACTCAATACCAAACTGTCTTGGTTCCTATTTGATTATAGGACCATTCCTCATGCAACTACAGGGATAGTTCTAGCACAGTTGTTAATGGGGAGAAGACTCCACACCAGGTGAAATCTGTTCTTCCCAGTCCAGGCAGGGGAGAGTGAAATGGCATCAGGAACACCAATGCCAGACACAAGACTTCACTCAGCAAGATTGACAGTTTACTTCAAGGAGCGAAGTTTGGTGCAGCAACCACAGAATGGCCCTGCATGGCGAAGAGGCATGGTCAATGGGATGTCAGGTCCAGTGATGTATAATGTTTGGAGAGATGCACTCATCTTGAAAGAGCACGTGGACATATGAAAGCTGCAAAGTTGCAAACAGTGCAAGAGCAAAACATGTCCGGCTCCTTGACAGCCTTTCCTAATGTTCCAGAACCTATCAAGCATTGAAGATACCTCAGAATCTGAGAGGGACATGGTGGACGTCTTCTCCAGGATGCCTCAGCAGTGAACATGATCTACATGGCTCGAAGGTAGAAGACAGAGGTTAATGGTGGAGGGTTGCATTTCAGACTGGAGGCTTGAGATTAGATTAGATTAGATTACTTACAGTGTGGAAACAGGCCCTTCGGCCCAACAAGTCCACTGCCCCGCCGAAGCGCAACCCACCCATACCCCGACATCTACCCCTTACCTAACACTACGGACAATTTAGCATGGCCAATTCACCTGACCTGCACATCTTTGGAGCGTGGGAGGAAACCGGAGCACCCGGAGGAAACCCACGCAGACACGGGGAGAATGTGCAAACTCCACACAGAGAGTCGCCTGAGGCGGGAATTGAACCCGGGTCTCTGGCGCTGTGAGGCAGCAGTGCTAACCACTGTGCTACCGTGCCACCCATTGTCCAGTGACCAGTGATATGCCACAAGGAACGGTGCTGGATCCAATGCTTTTTGTCATTTATATAAATGATTTGGATGTGAACATCAGAGGTATAGTTAGTAAGTTTGCAGATGACACCAAAATTGGAGGTGTAGCGGACAGCGAAGTAGGTTATCTCACACTACAACAGGATTTTGATCAGATGGGCCAATGTTGCTGAACAAAGAGACCTTGGAATGCAGGTTCAAAGTTCCTTGAAAGTGGAGTCACAGGTAGATAGGATAGTGAAGAAGATATTTGATATGCTTTACTGGTCAGAGCATTGAGTATAGCAGTTGGGAGGTCATGTTGTAGCTACTCAATGCACTGACCAAAAAAGGCAAGCATACCAAATGCTTTCTTCACTATCCTGTCTGCCTGGGACTCTGCTTCCAAAGAACTATGAAACTGCACTCCAAGGTCTCTTTATTCAGCAACACTCTCCAGGACCTTACCACTAAGTGTATAAGTCTTGCCATGATTTGCCTTTCTAAAATGCAGCACCTCACAACTAGTTAAATTAACTCCATCTGCCCATTGTTCCACCTGATCAAGGTCCCATTGTACTCTGAGGTAACCTTCTTTGCTGTCCACTACACCTTCAATTTTAGTGCCATCTGCAAACTTACTAGCCATACCTTCAATGTTTACATCCAAATCATTTATATAAATGATGATAAATGCCACTTCCGTAACTAAATTGCTAGTTCTCCCTGTATTCCATGTGATCTAACTTACTAATCCCACTTGCTAACCAGTCTACCATGAGGAACATTGTCGAACGCCTTACTGAAGTCCATATAGATCATATCCGCGACTCTGGCCACATATTGGCGAAAGTGGGAGAAATGATCCCATAAGGAGGCCATGTGTTGCCCAGTGTATTGAGGGAGCAATTCTCTTATCTGAACACTGGAAAGGGACAGTAGGTGAGATGTCCATACTTCAATAACAAGATCCTTGCTGAAATCTGCAAATTTCTGCAACCGTAATTACACACTTATCGCAGGACAAGGGTTAGACTACCAGCATGAAATTGACCATGACAATCAGCTGGTTTGTGTCTGACACTTTCCAGATTGGAAATGGAAAATGTAACATCTTGCAGTTTGGATAAGAGATGCCAGTAAGGCTATTTATTCAAAGATAATCAGCTCAAACTATTTTACCATGAACAAAAGTTGGAGCAGGAATAGACTGAGTTAAACTATCCCACAAACAATGGATCAGATCAACACCCTGCAGTCTGGTCATGTCTAGTCATGAATGGTGGTGCGCAATTGAACAACCTAGGGGAAGTAGAGGCTGCAAAAATCTCTTCATTCTCAATGATAAGGAAGCTCAGCACAAAGTAAAGCATAACATTGAAGTATGCAGATCCCACTTCTAGTCTATTAGAATTCGAATTGGAATTGGAATTAGAAGTAGAATCCCTACAGCGTGACAACAGGCCCTTTGGTCCAACAAGTCCCTTCAAAGAGTCACCCACCCAGATCCATTCCCCTACCCTATATTTACTCCTGACTATTGCACCTAGCCTACACATCCCTGAACACTATGGGCAATTTAGCATCACCTCTAACCTGCACATCTTTAGATTATGGGAGGAAACCAGAGCACCCAGAGGAAACCCTTACAGACATGGGAAGAATGTGCAAACTCCACATATCATTAAAATATATGCAGTGTCTGTATTTGAGTTGGTGGCTTCAATTTGAAAATTAGAAAAGATAACGAGATGAGGATGAAATGTGATCTGAAAAGAAGGATTAGGTATGATAAGACTATCTTCTTCAATAAGTGCAGCACTTCCACTGGCCATGTTCCACTTCTTCATCAGTGAACCCTCTGATAATGGTCAGCACCACCCACTCCATAGGGCATACAGACATATTTTCTCTCTCACCTTTATTCCTGCTATCTCCGTTGTGTGCCACCTTATTGTGCATAAGAGAAGGGTTTTGTTAGTAAGCGTTGTGTAATATGTTTTGTGATATGATTGCCATTTTTGAATTGATGACAATGTGTGCAAGCTGTTCAAAATGTGAGATGATACTGATGAAAAGGTCACAATCTGAACCCTCAACTCTATTTCTCTCTCCATAGATGCTGCCAGACCTGCTGAATATTTCCAACATTTACTGTTTTGTATTTTTGTTCTGCTGTTTTGTATTGGCAGTTATTGCATATGAGTCTTAATTGAAAGAGATTGCTGATTGGTGAGTGATAGACCATAAGACCATAAGACATAGGAGTGGAAGTAAGGCCATTCGGCCCATCGAGTCCACTCCGCCATTCAATCATGGCTGATGCGCATTTCAGCTCCACTTACCAGCGTTCTCCCCGTAGCCCTTAATTCCTCTAGACAACAAGAATCTATCAATCTCGGCCTTGAAGACATTTAGCGTCCCAGCTTCCACTGCACTCCGTGGCAATGAATTCCACAGGCCCACCACTCTTTGGCTGAAGAAATGTCTCCGCATTTCTGTTCTGAAATGACCCCCTCTAATTCTAAGGCTGTGTCCACGGGTCCTAGTCTCCTTGTCTAACGGAAACAATTTCCTAGCATCCACCTTTTCCAAGCCATGTATTATTTTGTACGTCTCTATTAAGTCTCCCCTTAATCTTCTAAAATCCAACGAATACAATCCCAGTATCCTCAGCCGTTCCTCATATGCTAGACCTGTCATTCCAGGGATCATCCGTGTGAATCTCCGCTGGACACATTCCAGTGCCAGTATGTCCTTCCTGAGGTGTGGGGACCAAAACTGGACACAGTACTCCAAATGGGGCCTAACCAGAGCTTTATAAAGTCTTAGTAGTACATCTCTGCTTTTATATTCCAGCCCTCTTGAGATAAGAGACAACATTGCATTCGCTTTCTTAATCACGGACTCAACCTGCATGTTTACCTTTAGAGAATCCTCGACTAGCACTCCCAGATCCCTTTGTGCTTTGGCTTTATTAATTTTCTCACCATTTAGAAAGTAGTCCATGCTTTTATTCTTTTTGCCAAAGTGCAAGACCTCGCACTTGCTCACGTTAAATTCCATCAGCCATTTCCTGGACCACTCTCCCAACCTGTCTAGATCCTTCTGTAGCCTCCCCACTTCCTCAGTACTACCTGCCTGTCCACCTAACTTCTTATCATCGGCAAACTTCGCTAGAATGCCCCCGGTTCCCTCATCCAAATCATTAATATATAATGCGAACAGCTGTGGCCCCAGCACCGAACCCTGCGGGACACCGCTCGTCACCGGCTGCCATTCTGAAAAAGAACCTTTTATCCCAACTCTCTGCCTTCTGTTAGACAGCCAATCCTCAATCCATCCCAGCAGCTCACCTCGAACACCATGGGCCCTCACCTTGCTCAGCAGCCTCCCGTGTGGCACCTTATCAAAGGCCTTTTGAAAGTCTAGATAGACCACATCCACTGGGTTTCCCTGGTCTAACCTACTTGTTACCTCTTCAAAAAATTCCAACAGGTTTGTCAGGCATGACCTCCCTTTACTAAATCCATGTTGACTTGTTCTAATCAGACTCTGCTCTTCCAAGAATTTAGAAACCTCATCCTTAATGATGGATTCTAGAATTTTACCAACAACCGAGGTTAAGCTGATTGGCCTATAATTTTCCATCTTTTGCCTTGATCCTTTCTTGAACAAGGGGGTTACAACAGCCATCTTCCAATCATCCGGGACCTTTCCTGACTCCAGTGACTCTTAAAAGATCTCAACCAATGGCTCTGCTATTTCCTCAGCCACCTCTCTCAGAACTCTAGGGTGTATCCCATCGGGGCCAGGAGATTTATCAATTTTAAGACTTTTTAACTTTTCTAGCACTATCTCTTTCGTAATGGCAACCATACTCAACTCAGCCCCGTTACACCCTTTAATTTTTGGGATATTACTCATGTCTTCCACTGTGAAAACTGATGCAAAGTACTTGTTAAGTTCTCCTGCTATTTCCTTATTTCCCATCACTAGGCTTCCTGCATCAGTTTGAAGTGGCCCAATGTCTACTTTTGCCTGTCGTTTGTTTCTTATGTACTGAAAGAAACTTTTACTATTATTTCTAATATTACTGGCTAGCCTCCCTTCATATTTGATCCTCTCATTTCTTATTACACTCTTTGTTATCCTCTGTTAGCTTTTGTATCCTTCCCAATCTTCTGATTTCCCACTGTCCTTAGCCACGTTATAGGATCTCTCTTTTTCTTTAATACATTTCCTGACTTCCTTTGTCAGCCAAGGTTGTCTAATCCCTCCCCAGGTAATCTTTCTTTTCTTGGGAATGAACCTCTGTACAGTGTCCTCAATTATACCTACAAACTCCTGCCATTTTTGCTCTACTGTCTTCCTGGTTATCCTCTGCTTCCAGTCTATTTTAGTCAGTTCCTTTCTCATGCCCTCATAGCATTGGGATAATGTGAGCATTGGCTAAGGCTAATAATGCAGTTGATAGGATATGGCTTTTGAAGATGTAATCACTGACCTTGGGCACATGCTTGAGGTCATTGAATTTCTCATGGCTTTGAGTCCTTGTTCCATGCATCTTGAGGACTTCCTGGTCCCTTGTGGATACAAGACGGGTCTCCTTATTTCCATCTCATTTGCTAAGATTTCCAAAGCTTTGCAAAGCCTTCTCCCTCCCATCTTCAGATATTCTTCTTTATTTTCCAGGTCTGCTTTAAGTATTGCTAGCAAGTATCAGTTTTGGCTCCCTACTCACCCATATAGCCAATCAACAGCACATTTAACCCAGGCTGTTTGCAAAGAACATACAGATGAGCAGGCAGCATGGCAGTGGCATATAAAAATGCCATTCTACTTACAGTACATTGAATAACCACAGGTTAGTTATACATTGTGATTCTGTATATATTCTATGAGGCTATTACATTAGTTTTCACATAGCTGACAAAGTATATAAGATGCTTGACCATGTATTAAGCTCTTGTTTGACCTGATGATCAGGAGTGTTTAATTTTAATTGAGGCTATCCAAAAATGGAAATAAGTTCCATTTACCAAAAATTAGAATCTTTTAACCTAATCATTACAGCGAATGTTTATTCATTATTAAAGTAACAAAATTAAACTTGGAGCTGAGTTATTTTTCATAATTATGCAAATATCACATTAATATATAATGAAACAGTAATATTGAATATGACAGAAATCATTTTCAGCTAGATGCCTGGAAACCATATGCTCAAAGGGTGAATATTTCTATACTTTACTAGAAAGCAGATAGGTAATAAAAATGATGGTATACTTTAACACAATGAGCAAGCAAAATTAAACATTGATTCTTCGTGAATAAAATTCATAATAGATTTTCAGCAAAGTGAAATAATGTTTTTCAGATTGGGAATAATAATAACAAAAGCATGTCCGTTATTACATTCTACAAAGATAGGTAAAAGTTTGAATCCTTGTTCTTGATTAGATTTTTAATGATGTTGAAGTGTTGGCTTCATGGCTCGACAAAGAAAGTGCTGTCTTAAAGGATGTGATGATCTCCAGACCAACTGGCTTTTCTCTCCCACAACTACTTGGCTGTAAATAATTTGTCACTCTATTGACAGTTATCCTTCCATGCCTGGGAGAAAAAGTTGCCAGAAAACATGTGAATAGCGCAGCACAACACTGTCCCTTGGGGGCCTAGTGTCACTGTGGTGGCTGATAGAGGCTAAAGGATCAACTCAAGGACTTTGGGCTGTGAACAATGTACTGTGTCATGGCCTGCAAGTAGACACAAGAAGGTATAAAGAACAGAATTACTCGGATTGGATTGAGGGACGAAGATGGATTGTTTTGACTAATGTGTAAGTTTAGTTTATTATGGCACATCGGTTAAAATTGCTGAAAGCTACTGGCCTCCTGCAGGGAAAGGCATGCAGACTATTCCTCGTCTTCATAAATTGTCTAAGTGTACACAGAGTACTGACCCTTCAAAAACTGGGAAACATCCAGAATAATTTAACACCAACTGCTGACCACTCACAAGCAGGACAATGTCCAGTACAATTTAGCACTCCTTAACCTTCACCTCAATATATATCAATTCTGTCATTTATCTTTTGTCAAAATAAAGTAATAGACTTAATGCACAGAAGCTCATGAATCAAGCTGACTTTTCACATTTTACTTTTACTGTTACCATACAGAGGTATTTGTTTAATGAATCATAACTGGAGTACACCATTCAGCTCCTCTTAAGGCCAGTTAAAATACAATAAAATAAACTGCATTGTGAGCAGTAAATCATTGGCTCTGTCAAATCTTGCTTTACAAATGCCACAATGCTTGGATTATTCAATTTTCCAACCTCAAAAATGTCTCAACTTGCACAATATACAGCAAGCATTACAAATTGCTGACCTATTGTTTAAGCTATTACTTAGCAATTATTATTTGTGATATTAGATTGCATGATAGTCCTCTTATTTTAAAGAAAATACTTTTAAAATGGTTAAAATATTTATAAAATGATGGACATAGGAAGATAAATAGCATCTATCTCTTGATGATACACATGATAATTTTGAAATATTAGGTAGGTTGAGCAATAGTAGCTGTGGAATTATTTGACTCACCCTGTGATTGTGCTATTCGGCAGGGAAGGGAGCCACACAAGCCCAGAAAGTGTTACATACAATCTCTAGTCTGTCCTGAGTGAATTAATTAAATTAGGGTGCAGCTTGCAGTGCTAAAATTGGACTTGGTGTCCTCCAAGTTAGATCCTAATTTCACCAGTTACCTCATCTCCCTTCCCCCCATCTCATCGCACATCCAGATCCAATCCTCCGACTCAGCATCACCCTCTTGAACTATCCCACCTGTTCATCTCCCTTCCCACCTATCCAACTATCACCATCACCCCCCCAACTGCATCTACCTAGAGCCTCTCCAGCTACCTTCCCCCCAAAACCCCATCCACCCTCCTATTTATCTCTCAGCCCCCTTCCCCCTAACATTCCTGAGGAGGGGCTTATGCCCGAAACGTCGATTCCCCTGCTCAGCATTCTTTTCTAGTCATCCTCCAAGTTAGGGCTCTTTTTTCTTTGCCTTGGCTCCAGTTTAAAAACAGGGAAGTTGAAAGCAGCTCATTTTCATTTATCTTCAAGCTAATAATAATTTCCTGGACAATGGAAACTTGTACAGTACATTATATGCTGTGTGCATCATTCTAGTTGAACAAAGGACAGGGAACAGAATGGCATTGTGAAGAAGGGTGACTGGATTCAAAAGGTTAATTCTGCTTTTACTCCACAGAGTTGGAGTAAAATTGCGGAGTTTCTCCAGAAATTTCTTTGTTGTGTATTTTAGGTCTTTAACATCCACAGTTTTGGTTTTATTATAACACCAAGGTGAGATTAGTTTTACCAATGAATCTGATTCTATGGTTCTGAAGTACAAAATAACAAATTATAAACAAAACAAAACTAGAGTGCTCATGAGAAGGAAGTTACATGCATTTCCGAAGAAAAACCTTACTTAAAGGAAAGTAAGCTCAATGGATGCTCTCATTACAGTCTGGAGTGATGTCACCTTTTAATAGTCAAAAATGCCTGAAAAATAGGAGCAAAAGGATATAAACATTAACAGAGTAGCTCACCATTAATTAGCATTAATCGTTGTCTATGGGTGATTTTTCTTTTAATCATGAAAAATAATTTAAATATCATCTACATCATTTTTCTGAAGTTTCAAAAAGACAAAGAGGGTTGCTCAGCTTAGCCAAAATGGTGCACAGCCTCAACTTCAGAAGTCTCATCCTGAAACCATGAATCCCTGATTTCACCAGGGACAGAATTAAGGTAGATTGTACTTCGTACATCCATTAATTTATCGGGGCAGCTGCACAGGTTAAAGTGTTGTTTTCTACAAACGTATCTAGTTTTCACTGGTTGGACTTTCAAAACATAACTTGTGGGCTATATACCTTTCAGGAGAAGGTCTAAAATTGTCAAAGCTCTTTGGAGAGATAAGTTACCCTTTTGAATAGGACATGTGACCTTTGGGAGAGGGTAATGTGTGTTTTGGAAATGGTCAAGAGCCCTTTGGGAATGTCAAATGCAGAAATTAATATGCATGAAAAAGGTAAACTCATTGGAACTGTGCATTACAACTGTTAAATTATCAAGGGAACCATCAAGCTGTCAAGGGAGCTGTCAAGCTGTCGAGGCATATAAAACATTTTATCTTTACATTTTTGAAAAGAAAATCTGCAGTTTCATTTAAAAATGTTTGATATTTCATTTTGTTGATATACAACTGAAGGCTATCATTAGGATTTCTGCTGATTCTACTGTCTGCTGGCAGTTCTCCTATAATGTGCATTTATTAAACACGATTTGGCTGTAATGTGATTAGTGAATTGAATTTTTTTCAATAAAGCAAACTCCCAATTACTGTTACGCAATTCCATCCCCGCCACTAGCTGAACAGCAAAATCCAGCCTTAGGATCCTCTGTCTGCAAAATGCAAATTCAGTGTGTTCAGCTAAAACAGGAATGCAATCAGCTCTGCAAGCCTTGAAACCTAACTTGGAAATTGTATTCCACATTTAGAAGGAACTTTACTGCAAACCGGGGGAGAATCTGAAGGAGGACTGGGCTTCCACATCAGCATCAAGTAGTCAGTCAGCTTGTGCACTTTCTGGTGATGAGCTTCATGAAAGGTATAGTGCTGTGATCGTGATTTTAGTGTTAAAGTTTACCTTATTATTTCATTAAAATACATGATTTAAATATTTATTTAGACTGTGTTATCATTTGTGTTAGGCTGACTATTATTTTTTGTTTTGATTTTTTTTCATATTTTTGGCGGTTTGCCTCAAACCCTATTTTTCCCTAAAGGCCCCATTGTTTGTATTGTGCAATTTTCTATAAGATGGTGTTGCTCAGGAATACAGCTACCGTGTTATAGGAGAACTACCTGCATTGTTAACAGTGGAGTAACTGTCAGTTCACAGTTTGAATGATAGCTTCGATTGGTTGTAAAATCTATGAATACAAATATTTGTTTTTAAAAGGAATTAAGTACTAGAATAATTATTTGGTTTATATGGGACTAATGTTTGAGAAAAAATGTGAATGCAGTCAATGGACTTTAATGAATGAGAGGCTTTTTCTCAATAAAAAGGCTGAATCTTTCAGTTTTATTGACTGTACGTATGTTGAGAATTGCCCACTATGGGCCATGGTGGCTTTTCAAAACATTCTTCTGCCCTGGAGCAGCGGAGGCTGAGGGCTGATCTTTTAGAGGTTTTTAAAATCATGAGGGGCATGGCTAGGATAAATAGATAAAAGTCTTTTCCCTGGACTGGGGGAGTTCAGAACTAGAGGGGATAGAGTTAGTGTGAGAGGGGAAAGATATAAAAGGGAACTAAGGGGCAACTTTTTCATGAGAGGGGTGGTGTGTGTATGGAATGAGCTGCCAGAGAAAGTGGTGGAGACTGGTACGATTACAGAATGTAAAAGGCATCTGGGTGGGTATAGGAATAGGAAGGGTTTAGAGGGATATGGGCCAAGTGCTGGCAAGATTAGGTTAGGATATCTGGTCGGCATGCACAAGTTGGACTGAAGGGTCTGTTTCCATGCTGTACATCTCTATGACTCTACGACATTCATCTAATTAATTAGGCATACTGGCCCCAGGACACCCTTTTTATTCAATTCTGCAGCAACAAAGGCAGAAGTGCTGGCTGTTGCTAGGACTTTTCTATTTTTAACACTGTTGATGCCATATTTATACCTCAACTGTATAACACCTCAGTCACTGCAGCTAGGAACTGGCCTTCACATACTGCTGCTCAACTTTTATCACTCAGGCCATGACTGAGAAAAGGAAATTGGCAGTTCTCTTTGCCAATAAAAACCTGGAAATCCTGGTGGCTGGGGTAATGGAGATGAGGGCAGTGCTTCATCATACGCAGCACTAGATGCTGCCAGGATGGATGGAGTTAGCCATGTCAATGCTGTCTTCCAGGGTGGGTAGAAACACCCTGTATTGTAGAAAGAATGTCAATGACCATCTGAGCTCCCCAAGAGTAAATGTCACCACTTTCTCTCCCTGCTACATCACACTCAATCTAACTCTGCCATTGCACACACCTCCCACTGAAGCTAATGGTCTATCACTCTCACTATCGCATTCAACATCTCCACTTAGTGGCTTTCACCTACCTCAACCTCCCAAACTATTAATACTCTCTGCCCTCTCTGCTTCCTACCTCTCACTATGGACATCACTATCTTTCTTTCTCCTGCGTCTCCACTAACAGCTATACGAGACAATTTCATGTCAGTCAATATCTCATTGTGGGAGAATATGTCACATAACAGAATGAAGAGGGAAAAGATGGGTGGAGAGTGGTGGCCAACATTCATGTCTTTACCTCTTTTGAGGAGAAGTTCCTTTTACTGGTTGGAGAAGATCAAAATTGATCATTTGGTACTGCTGAGAGCTCATGTTGAGACAGGCAAATGAACTTCATTGAGATGCTCTCCCCTTATCCCACTGTGAAAGGATTCTTGATATGTTCAAACTTCTATTCCTATTGTAGAACGAATAGTCTCACTTTGCTTATGCAGACATCAGCAGCAGCCACAGGTGCTCTGCTGTAAGGAGACCAGCCTCTCACTCCATTAGTTCCTCCTCTATCTTTGAGGAAAGAGCCACAGATTCCTCAGGCATCTGCTCAGCCACCCTATGACCCTATGGAATTGGCCATTAATACTTGGGTGCAAATGTAGCAGGCAGGTTTATCAGAGACATGGGTGAACTGGTTTGAAGACTGGATGAGTGCACCAACATTATCAGCTTCATGTTGACTTCAGCTTTTGGTTCACTCCATGGAATCATTGGTAGCCACCTTGGAAACCCAGGTCCAGCAGAACACTCAGCTTGAAATACACATAGACCTGCACTTCATTGCTTTAACCAGTCATGCTAAGTGTCAGTTGCAGGGCAAGAGGGGGACAAGAGACATTGACCTCACTCCAGAAGCCCCTTCCTCTCAAGGGATACAGCAGGCACACATGCAGAGGGGCAATCACATGCACAGGGCCTCTAGAAGTCTCCAATGGGGCACTCCAACGATGCTCACCACCACCTCCACACCCCTGTGGAAATTGCAGCCTATTAGGGAGAGTCTACATCTGGGCAGAATACTCTGAGTGTCTGGGTTGCCTTGCCACACATGCCCCTGGGCTTGTTCACTCAAATCGCCAGGCCAACAGGCTCCACTGCATAGCAGGCTCCTCTACCCCAGCTGCAGAACCTAAAACTGCACCTAGTAGTGGTGGAAATGCAAGAAAAGAAAATTACTCTTAGGGACCACGGGGACACGTCATTGTAAATAGGATCTCACATCATTAAATATAAATGTACATTAAATCATAATTTCATATCTGATCGACTATCACTTCAGTTGTAGGACTGGGTAATACTCAGAGTTAAACAGCCTCTTCATATATCCCAAGGAGGATGGAAGTTATACTGGTAAGGTATTGTTTATCTCTAAGAAGAATCCTGGGCAACATCATATTTCAGATGTACTTCAACTCTTACTTTCCTGCATGCAGTCAAAATAATGTTTTAAGGAGGAGATCACTGAGGCTAAATTTAATATGAATGCCTTGTCAACAGTCTTTGCCTTCACTCATGTTCCACACTTATAGTCACTTTGTGCATGCATGACTACATGACTATTCATGAGTTTACACTGCTCTGAGGCATTAAGGTTCATTCTACCTTTGGGTCTTACAAGCACGTGCTCACTCATGGAATGTTGGATGCCATCTAACGCTCAACTATCATCTAAACTCGCAGCATACATAGCCATATTGAACCTGACTCTGTGGAAAAAATACAGAAACCTTGTCCACCCACTGTAAATTCGTGAGTAGGCATTTTTCATCCTTATTGCACAGTTGAGGTTTGATGGAAGATGGCACAATGACCAGAAATAATCCTGAGTGAGTTCCAGGTTGTGCCTGAAACCCACCCCTTTACCCATTTATGCAGCTGGCCCTGTCAATCCCATCATGTTCACATCCATCACTTTTATTTGATGATGAGTATCTTCAATTTGCTCCACAGCTTCTGACCTACTGTGATATTATGCCCATTATTACTATCCACTGACACTCCATTGAATCCAGACTAGTGGTCATTTGTGAAAACATTCCTGCCTTGGTGTGCTATATCAGAATCCACAGTTATTTTGGAGCTGTCCCCTTTTTCTGTCATTATCTCCTCTGTGTCCCAACATAATGCTTCCCACCCCACACTTGAGTATCCCACTTTCCCTGAGATATCATGGACTGCCCCAATAACCCTGACTTGGCACTTACAGGCTAAACCTCCAGGTCTGAATTGTGAGTACAGCCTCTGACTGATGCCTCTACAGCTCCCCAGCTGACATGCCGGTATTCCCTGATCTGTAGGAGTGACCACAGCCCAATTACCAGACTGGAAAGACAAGGATTCCTGGAACCTGATCACACCAAGAATTGACTGATTGCGACCATGCCCATGGACTGAGATTGGATGATGTCCTTGACTGTATGTGGCCGATACTCTGACTGCACATAGCTTCCCTTCACTTATCTGAGAACTACTATCCTTAGATTTCCAAACATGTCCAGTAGCACATACAACCTAATTGACATGTAAGCTACTGACATATGTTGTAGATGTGACATTAACATAGCAAAAGATGTACAGGAATACATCTGTCCATTTGACTGCTCAGTATTAATAAGGTGTCTGTGCTAAGCAAGCAAAGCAGACATGCTGTGATACTTTAAGTTCTGAATGAAACCACAATATGCTAAAGGGGAAGGAGAACCAAAGATGCTATAAACATCCAAGTAAGCATGAAGTGATTAGGTAAGAGAAAGTAAGAGAACTGTGCAGGTGTATATGATAAATATGTCCCTGTGAACAGAATGACCTGCAGGAGCATTGCCATGTAAGGTGTAGGCAAATTCCAAAGTCTGCAGTGCAGTGCTAAAGTGACATCTGAGTTAGTCCAAGTTTGGCAATAATGATGTGATGAGGCTGGTGGTTTGCTGATGCCAAACTTTGTGGCTGAAGCTGGTTGCTGCCTGTGGAATGTGCCATAAGATACTGGTGAATAGAGGCAGTTGTGAAGTCTCAGAGAATCAACTGGAAAGTTTTATTCACCAAAGTATCGTACTGAATTTCAAATTGGGAATTAGCATCATCCAGTTTCATACCACTGCCTTGAAGAAGAATGCACTGCATAGAGGCAGGCTTAGCTATTAATGAGATGTAAATGCACAAAAACAAGATCCACACCACCTACTAATAATGTCAGAGGCATTTTTCTCTCATCAATTTTTCACTGCATTCTCCTAAATTTCTCGCTATTCCCATGTCAATCAATGGTTGGGAAAATTCCACCCACCATTTTATAAAGCAAATCATTCACAAGATGTGGGCATCTCTAGCTTGGCCAGCATTTACTGCCCATCTCTAATGGCCCAGAGGGCAATTAAGAGTCATCTACGTTGTTTATGGGTCTGCAGTCACATGTCAGCCAGACCAGGCAAAGACAGCAGATTTTCTCCCCTAAAGGACTTAGGAAACCAGATTGGGTTTTCCAACAACTAACAGTGGTTTTCATGGTCATCGGTAGACCCTTAATTCCAGATTTTATTAATTGAATTAAAATTTAGTGGGATTTGAACTCGCATCCCCAGATTATAAACTGAGTTTCTGGATGAATAGCCTTATGATAATACCAATAGGTTATTGCCTCCCCAAGGTGGCACACATTGTTTGCAATATTTTATTTCAGCTGAAGTCTGTACATGATGGGGCCTAAGCAAATTTTCATGAAGAGAGTAAGAACCAAGTGTGCTGGATGGTTGGGTATGGATAGCATGATTAAGCGCTAAATTGGCATGATGCTCTAATAGATCATAGCTGTTTATAGAAGGGCATAGGTTTGCATGGGGCTTATTAGGAGCCATGGGTATGGATGGTAGATGGACATAGATTGGTATTAGGGCATTAGTCTGAAAAGTCACATGAAGTGGGCATGAAGTGACAAGGGTTTCATACACAGGGCACAAGGTGTGTGAAAAGAGAGTGCTGTGAGGGATGAAAGCTGATAGGGCATACAATAGAATGAGATAAAGGATGGAGTCTCCTTGCCTTTCTGACTCCACCCAGTTAAGTCCTGGGCAGGAAAAGTTGAGAAGAGCAACTTAAGAGTCTTTTTAAGGGCCTCATCCCACTACCATAAGGCATTCAAAACCTTGTCACAGACATGGTAGAGGCTGTGCAATGTTGGCAACCTGCCAGGTTGATACATTAAAGCTCAAATGTGAAATATTTAGCACAAACCTTCAGCATATCAATATTTAAGAACAGATTTGATAGCTGGTGAAAGGAAAGGATATAGAAGAAGTTTGGAGTAGGGAAGGAATTTAGGATTAAGACTGCTGCTTATAGAGTCATAGAGTCATAGAGATGTACAGCATGGAAACAGACCCTTCGGTCCAACCCATCCATGCCGACCAGATATCCCAACCCAGTCTAGTCCACCTGCCAGCACACGGCCCATATCCTTCCAAACCCTTCCTATTCATATACTCATCCAAATGCCTCTTAAATGTTGCAATTGTACCAGCCTCCACCACTTCCTCTGGCAGCTCATTCCATACACGTACCACCCTCTGCATGAAAATGTTGCCCCTTAGGTCCCTTTTATATCTTTCCCCTCTCACCCTAAACCTATGCCCTCTAGTTCTGGACTCACCCACCCCAGGGAAAAGACTTTGTCTATTTATCCTATCCATGCCCCTCATAATTTTGTAAACCTCTTTAAGGTCACCCCTCAGCCTCCGCTGCTCCAGGGAAAACAGCCCCAGCCTGATCAGCCTCTCCCCATAGCTTAAATCCTTCAACCCTGGCAACATCCATGTAAATCTTTTCTGAACCCTTTCAAGTTTCACATCTTTCTGATAGAAAGGAGACCAGAATTGCACGCAATATTCCAACAGTGGAAAATAAACATTGCACCACAGATTAGTGAAATGAAACAATTAAATCTCTTGTACTTTTGATGCATTTTTATATTGTATCTGGGATTGATTGTGTTATAATTAATTTCTGCTTTGGCTTTGAGCAGAAATATGATGAGTCATAGATAGATAGATCAACTGTCAACTTTATTAGAGAAATTAAGTCATTGTTCACCCAATTATACCATGTCAAAGAATACAGAAGTGTAAGAATATACCAGCAGTCAAGTACAGGTGCTACAAAGATAATGTAAAATATGAAACTAAAGGTTCTGTATCTGAATTTATGTGGCATCCTTAACAAAGTGAGTAAACTGTTAGCACGCACTAAAAGGAACAAAGAAAAGGAATCGAGGTAAAGATGGAGGGGTATCACTATAAATCAATGATGACATAGGTGCAATAGTTAGAAATGATTTTGTTTCTGGAGATTAAGTTGTAGAATTTGCTTGAATGGAGATGGAGGTGATAATGTTATGTGTTTCCTGAAAATTGGCAGTTGAGTAGAAATGTAAGAGATATTGGAGAAAATATTATCATGTATGATAATGAAAAAAAGTTGTGTAAGTCACTAGCCAATTTCAGGTCATTCTGAATATTGTTTTCCAATGAAGTCAGTTGCATCATCCTGACCAACAGCTATATTAATACCAATTAGCATTGAGCATTTGGCGCAATACTCGCCCTCATTAATGCTGATTTCAAAGACCTGACAGTAGCTATAGATGGAATCTTCCTGTTTGCAGTTACAGTGTTTTAATTGTGTGAGGTTTAGACAACCATGGCTCAGGGCAGCTTTTCTCATGCAATTTTGCATCCTTCACATCCTTACCTGTGCGACAGGACCTACAATAACACTGGGGATCTCTACAGCTGGAGAGCCAGAAGTGCTTACTGTTATTGGGATCTTCTGGCTTTCATGCCTCCGGAGCCATATTAAAGCCCAGGAGTACAGGTCTTCACATACTGCAAATCAGGAATGATCCTTTACAGTGTGGTGTTCAGTTTTGAGGATGTAACCCAGAGGAAAGGACAGCTTGCTTCCCACTAAACAGACAAACTCCTGGAGTTGGTGAATGGTGGAGCGGAAGATAGCCTATTTTCCAGTTTCTGCAATCTCACACATAAAGGCCATCACTCACCATAATTCTGCTACTGCACACATCCCAATCATCAAGGCTCATGGACTACAACTGTCATTAATCCACACATTCAGTTCACTCAATGGCTCTTGCCCACATCATGGCCCACACAACTAACCTTACCTCTGATTCACTGAGTGGGGACATCTCACCAATTCTCATGCTCCTGCATCCATCACTGGTAGACCTTCCATCCATCTTGATCACATTCAATCCTTCCCTTTGCTGCATTGCAGGAAAAAGATGGCCCATAAATTGAACAAGAAAGGGTTTGCTGGCATACATCAGGCACCTCACTCCCTACAGAAGAAAATTCTGGATTTGACCAGAGAATAGCTGACTACTCGCATGGGGATGGAAGGATCTTAATGGATAACTGACCAAATAAGCTTCATTGTGCTGCATCTGACAATCTGATAAAGACCTGGCACATGTTCAACTCCAGGCTGAAGATAAGCCCCTGTTCTTGGCCATTAGTGATTTTGTCAAGCTGCACAGAAATATCAGGCCAGGGTGTTGAAGATACTCGCTAAGTTAGGTGAACAATGGACAAGTCTATCAATGTGGTGGAGATGGGTACTACAGATGCTGGAGATTAGAGTCAAGATTAGAGTGGTGCTGGAAATGCACAGCAGGTCAGGCAGCATCCGAGGAACAGGAAAATCGGCATTTCAGACAAAAGCCCTTTCCTCTCAGAGAGACAGGGTGGTACTAGCAGACACCCACAAGGAAGAGGAATGATAACCATCATCCCAAGAAACACCTTTTCAGGATTCTCCAGAGGTGCTGGCCCTTCCATCACCCCCGTTATCTGTGATCACTAAGCGTGTAGTAGTTCAAGACTGAATTGCCTGGGCTTATACTCAATGGAATTTAGAAGAGTGAGGCGGAGATCTCATAGAAACGTATAAATTCCTGATGGTACTGGACAGGCTAGATGTGGGAAGAATCTTCCCGATGTTGGGGAAGTCCAGAACCAGTGTTCATAGTCGAGGAACAAGGGGTAACCCATTCAGGACTGAGATGAGGAAGAATGTTTTCACTCAGAGTACTGTGAACCTGTGGAACTCTCCCCCATAGAAAGCTGTTGGGGACCATTCATTCGATATATTCCAGAGGGAGCTGGACGTGGCCTTTGTGGGATCAGGAGGAATGGAGCAAAAGCAGGAATGGGATACTGAGATTGCATGATCAGCCATGATCATATTGAATGCTGGTGCAGGCTCAAAGGGCTGAATGGGCTCCTCCTGCAACTTTTTTTTCATGTTTCTACATTTCTATGTTTCAAGTCAAGAAGCAGTCAAGAGGCTATCAAGAGGCTTGAGCCCTCTCGGCCCAAAGGCACCAGGAGCCAACCACATAGGTTTTAGAATCAACAGTGCCAGCTACAGACTGTCTCCACCCCAGCTCTGGAAGTCAGGACAGATGTAGCGGGAGGTAGAGAAAGGAGATAATGTATCAAGAGCACCTAAGTGGCATGACTGAAATATCACTGTTCTTAAACTTTCACTTCTGTATACACTTATGTGCCCTTACACTGTTCAAATATCAACTGTAGTATAATTTGTCCTGTCAGAACTTGTAAAGTTACAACTGTCTAAAAGCTAAGAAGCCTTTTCAGATATTCAATATCCCAAGAATGAAAGAGATTGTACTGGCCCAAGCATTGCTCATCTCTCACAAGCAACCAACTCTTTGACTGTAGATAACATTGGATATCGTGGAGCTTTGAACCATGGCATTGAGGACTCAAACCAAATCACTCCAATGTGGACCACACTGAGGCTAAACATAAAGTGCAGGGAATGTATTAAGGACATTTAACACTTAGAACTACCTTGCAAGTGAGAACACAGAATCATGATGACTGCACACATTGAGCGGCACGGTGGCACAGTGGTTAGCACTGCTGCCTCACAGCGCCAGAGACCGGGTTCATTTCCCGACTCAGGCGACTGTGTGGAGTTTGCACATTCTCCCCGTGTCTGCGTGGGTTTCTTCCGGGTGCTCCGGTTTCCTCCCACAGTCCAAAGATGTGCAGGTCAGGTGAATTGGCCATGTTAAATTGCCCGTAGTGTTAGGTAAAGGGGTAAATATAGGGGAATGGGTGGGTTGTGCTTCGGCGGGTCGGTGTGGACTTGTTGGGCCGAAGGGCCTGTTTCCACACTGTAAGTAATCTAATATAAGCTCTGCAGGGAAATGTATATTCTATCCAGTAGCTTTTCAAGACTAAAAGATGTCCCATGAGCAGCTCACATGTACATTCTGCTGTACACAGTACTATTTTCACCTGCCAAGAAAAGCTGCATGAAGCTCTGCTTCTCACTGGTTCCAAGCTATTCTCCTGGATTCTCAAGCATTTCAGGGTAACCTAGCAGGCTATGACTTGGAGCTGCCAGTGTTGGACTATAACCTGGTGTTGTGTGATGTTTAACTTAGTAGGCTATGCACAGTCTAAAAAAATTGAAGTATCAGTGATGATTCAATAGCCTAAAAGAGATTTATCAAGATTCATTGCAATCTGCTGGTGATCATGACTAGACCTCACTACACAATGCTTGGAAATAGCATCCTGCCATATGCCTTAAGTGCAATGTAGCCTTAGTTCCATATAATGTCAGATCACTTTCTCACTGCTGCCTTTTCCTGACTGCTCAACATGACATGTTATGTGTAGAAGCTTGAAGATAGGATCATATAAAGATATCAAGCACACAATCACATGGATAGAGCTATTGTGGGACAGTGGAATTGTCCCTACCTCTAGGTCAGGAGATCCAGGTGCAAGTCCCGCCTGGAGGTGTGAGATTTCAGGCCGATTCAGATATCTAAGATCACGTGGATACAGTGACCTTAACGCAGCAACACAAAAGGTCAAGGACTGCAAAAAAGAATAAAATCCATCGAGCTATAAGAAGGGCCTGTTGCCAGATTACCTATACAATATCAAGTAGTTAAATGAAGACCAAACCCATCTTATTCATCCTGGAAGCGAGTTTTAATTAGGTTATCTCTGGTCTCTTGGGCTCAGCAATGAATTACTCTATCTTGCTCTTTTGGACAGTCCTCCTCGTCAATGTCCTTTTCCTCATCTGTATGAGACACTGAAAAGAAAAAATAAATACTGTTCCAAAGGTTGCAGAGCAGTGGAGAAACTGTGATGCATATGCATATAAGTCATTACAGGTGTCAGAACAGATAGAGCAAGCTGTTCATAAAATGTATCATATTCCGGACTTCATAAATAAAGGCAAAGAGTGCAAGAGCAGGGAGGTTATAATGAACTTAGCTAGGATAGGCCTCAGCTGCAGGCTATTCTGGACAGCTCTGGATGCCTCACTATAGGAAGGATGTCTATGCATTGGAGAAAGTGCAAAAGAGGTTTACAAGAATGGTTCCAGGAACGAAATATTTCAGTTATGATAAAAGATTTAAAAATTGGGACTGTTTTCCATGGAGAGAAGGAAGCTAAGAGGATATTTGACAGAAGTTTTCAAAATCATGAGGGTCTGGACATAGTGGATAGGGAAAAACCGTTCCCACTCATAAACAGATAAAGAACCAGAGCACACAACTTTAAAGTGTATTGCAAAAGAAACAAATGCAGAATAAGAAACTCTTTCTCAAACAATGAATAGTTAAGGAATGAAATGCACTGTCTGGAAGTTGTGGTGGAGGCAGGTTCAATTAATGCATTCAGGAGGGAAATGGATGATTATTTAAATAAAAACACTGTGCAGGTGACAGAGAAAAGGCAAACACTTGAAACTAATTTAAAATGTTTAGAGAGCAAGAGCAGACATAATAGGATGAATTCTGCACTAAAATAATTCTGTAATTCTATGAGTCGTTAAAGCCCATGCCCATACCCGACTTGGCCATTACTGACCAAGCCACCAGCAGTGTGGCCCATTCCACCAAACGACAAGGCAGGACTTCCCTGATTGACCACAGCTCACTCCTCATACAGAATCCTAACCGTATGACCTGTAATCCCCGAGTGGTTGGCCTTGGTATGCACGACTGACTGTGGCCCAATCCATGCAGTGTAAGGCCACAGATTGCCAGGCCCTGGTAGGAACAAGTCCTGGCTGATTGTGGTCAAATACTCTGGATTGAAATTGGATGAGCCTTTTGACTGACTGTAGACCGTCCACTTCACATCATTAAGGACTGCTCCCGCTGACTGTCACACATGGCCATTTGATTCAAGGACGTGCAATGAGTTTTCCATTAATGCTGCAGATAATGTTGGGTGAAGATGCAGGATAACATGTGCTCCACACTCATAACAAACTGGCTGCCTCTCCCTTTGCATTGAAAAGCAATCCAAACGTCAAAGGCTGGCAACCTGTAACTGAATGCGAAAGAGCCTGGGTGCTAAGAAAGTGAGTCACATATTGACTCGCAGCTGGTAAGTTGGAGTCAAAGTGAAGTCTGCGCCAAGAAAGTAATGTGGAATATACAGAGACTACCAGGCTCCAAGTATGTGGTAAAGTCATTGAGCACTAAAAAAAGCAAGCTAAGCACCATAAGATGCATGAGGTACACCTGTGATACGGAACACAAAGCAACCTGGCACAAGCATGCAAACTGTAGGTGTAAAGTAAAATTTTGGGAGCTCTGAATTGGTGTGTGAATTGGTCTGAGAGTAGCAATGATGATATGGTGAAGCAGGTGGTTTGCCAATGCAACTTGTGTCGGCAAAGGGTTGAAGAGAGTGGTGGTCACGAAGAAGCAATCGCAGGATGGCCAGGACTGGTAATTGGCAAGCTGCAGTCGGCAGGCACCCATTCTCTGACTTGCATATCAGGAATTTGCACCATTTGGTTTCCTGGTAGATTAGATTAGATTCTGTACAGTGTGGAAACAGGTCCTTCGGCCCAACAAGTCCACACCACCCCTCGAAGAGAAACCCACCCAAACCCATTCCCTGACCCTAACTTTACTCCTGACTAACACACCTAACACTGTGGGCAATTTAGCATGGCCAATTCACCTCATCTGCACATTTTTGGATTGTGGGAGGAAAGTAGAGGAGAAAAGAATTGGAAAGTACCAGTTAAAGAAGTCACACTGGAGCTATGATACGATCACCACTTGATTCTGAAGTGCCCATTTACCATGTGTGCACAATGTGTGCATTCCTTCAACAGTAATGTAACCAGGCAGTGTAACAGTTGGTGCTAGAGAAATTGCAAAACTGTCAGAAATGATCGAAATTCACCATTAGTTACCACAGCACTATAAAATCACTAGAACAATAAGGGTAAATTTTATTTTATATATTCCACAGAAAAATGCTTTGTTTTCTACTTCTGAAGTGCTTTGCTATTTAAGTAAAGCTTGTTTGAATTTCTTCTTTTATGTTAAGGAAATTGATAACTATTAAAATAGGTAGACAACAGTTTAACATGAACATGTTAATTGCTGAATTTAAAATAGTTTAGTGAAGAAATAAATCCCCTTTATGTCTTACTTTTTGAATCAATCTATTTGCAATATGCTGATAAGGTCAGATCACAGAGTTATATTACTCGAGCTCTAAAATGGTATTGAGTTCTTGGTGCGAAGCTGACATTGTGTAAAATGCTTCGTGGAGCAATGGAAAATTTGTTGTGCATGTTATTTTATTTGCATTTGATTCCAATTCATTTAGAGTTCAAGATGTTCTTGTATGTTTCAAGTCATCCAACCTTATTCACCCTTTCCTGTGGTGGAAATGGCATCCTTATTTTGAATGCAGCACATGAAACAATTTCCATCACCAGAATTCCAGTACAGCAATCCAAAACATGTCAGAAACACACTACAAAGGAGGACTTATTTATTTCGCTGTAGGTACGGGAGCTGTATAAAATGGCTCTTCATGTCACTGAATAAATAAAATAGTTATAACTGTACCTTGGTGATTTGAATAGTACAATGCATCAGTGCCGGTGCCAAAATGTTATTAGAAAAGAAATTTCTTCCCATAGTCATTAACCCAGAGTGCTTTATTTTCAATTCAACCCTCCATGTTGATTCTTCACACTCACACCATCAATAATTCCTCCGAGCCAGTTTCCCTGAAGATCTAATTAGCATTCGCAGCCTAAATATAAATATTCAAAAAACACAACATAAATAATGAGGAAAAAGATGGATAATTTTTGCTGATTTTTAAGCAGACCCCTGCTGCTGAGAATTCTTTAAGGAGTAGGGAAGTGCTAAGCGATTAAATTTTCTAGCTGGAAATGTTCAATGATGTTTATTCGGATCATAAGCACATCACATTTCCTTCCGGATAATTCCATTTAGATTGCAATTGTTTCAGGCCGCTTTTTGCAGCATTAGTTTATTTTATCCAAAAACATGTTGAACACTTTTCAGCCACTAAAACAATGACTTTCATATAGCATCTTACTTTGACAAGCTTTCATATGTATTTCTGTCCTTACTTTAGCTTCTGCGCAGAGTGTGAAGCATGAACAAATTTTCTATGTAATACTTCAAAATGATTTGTGTAAAACTGGTTATAGGGTAAACTGGGCTATAGCTATGAACAATTCTAATCTGTACAGTACTGGCTTGCGTAGCCCTTAGTAACCTTTGTGAATTATTTGAAATAAACATGAACCAAAAGAAACCTTAAACTTTGATTATTTTGCATTCCTTGGGAAAATTCTCAATGACAGCCCCAATTATTGGCTAACGTTTTACACACAGGTCAACTAAGTTTGAGAAAATTTGGATAAAAGCCAGCAAAAAAAAGCATGATAAATTAGGGTAACCTCGACTCCTGTCAAATACCCCTGACAAAGGGATTTTTGGGTAAATTCCAGGTCTATCATTTCCTCATTGTGGGACAATGTGTTCATGTACAAGTGGGATCGAGGAGTTGAAGCCCACAGTAGGTATCCAAAAAAGCAATCAAGCCAAACTGGTGGGGAGTGGATTCCAGCCGAACACTGCAGTGAGCTTCTATTCTTGCTCCTCCCCAGGTAGCATACAACTAGGAGGATTCTTATGGCTGCTGGTTTAATTGCTCTGGCTACCACACTAATCAGGCACTTCCCATAATTACTGTCTTTCTTTGCCCCTTCCCCCCCTCTCTAAGACTGTCATTCTTCTATCCTTTAACTCATAAAGCATGCAGACAATGTGGGCACGATTCAGGGGCAAACTGGCTAGACACCTGATTTAACTTAGAAATGTACACATTTCCTTTAGAGGACAACTTTTTCTTCCAGCTGTATCAGAAAATTATGGAAGCTGGTTCCATTTTAGCTGCTCACAGTCATGTTTCTCAAAACAAGCAACAACCAAGAGATTAAAATAAATAACAGAACTTCACAGACTGTATAACAAACATCAATCATAAAGTATTTCAAATGTTAACAAAAACACAGAACAGACATTTACTGCAGCTCTACTAATCCCAGCATGTGATTTATAATTATCAGTTTCACTCAAACCTTCAAAATGTTAATGTAACTTTTTCACAGAAAAAATAAACAAACAGAAGTTTTCACTGTCAGTCAGTAAGTTTATTATAATAGTACAGGCCATTTGGCCCCAAATACAAAATATACTATCATTGTTCCAACTGGGCAGAAGGGTTTGAAGCGATTTCTTAGTTAAAGGCAATATATTTTATAAATTTTACAATAAGCCTTCTGTCTATGCAACAAGCATTATTGGCAGCAATTTTGGCAATTTTGACTGCAGCTTTTTTGAACTCACAGTTTCTAAGATCAACAAATTTAACCTGGAGAAGGCTGCAGAGTGTAACATGTGAGACTCTGTGCTTGATGCCGTCATTTCACGAATGCATAAGATTAAAGTAGTTTCATCATTAATAAATGTATCTGTCTTTTCTCCCTCTTTTTTGTACTTTGTTTTTCAGCCTGCTCATGCTTCTCCAACTGTGAAGATGAGTAGATAACCTGTTCCCAGGCTTTTGTTAATGTAACCCCTATGGCAGCTGCAGGGAGGTGTGCTGTATCCTGGAGTGATATTCTCTTCACTTCTGTCCTGTGCTCCTAATAAGCCATTCAGAATTGTAAAAGAACTAAAAGCAATATCTATGCATCAAGAATCCTGCTGTTTTATCTGAACTGGATATCCTATACACTGCTACAGATAATTCTTTTCTTCAAGATTTACTACAATAGGCCAAAGGTCAGCCAGACATTTTACACAAAGCAGAAAATGGATCATAGTTGACTTGGTTCCAATGTTCCACCACGCATGGCCTGCCTTAGTATGTGACTGTTCCTTTTTCAGATCTTAGGTTTCAAGTTGGTATAAAATTATTACTAAAAACCAGTGGCATCCTATATAGTCCATGATATAATCCAGGATAATGAAGAATTTCTTTTGACAAGTTAACTTGCCATGTTTGCCTAACCTTACTTATCCACATTTAGATTTGCAGAGGATTTATATTTCCATTTCCAAATTAGAGTTAAGTTATTAAAATTTTGAAAAACCTCTCCAAACCTTACATTATTTTGTCTCCAATTTCTTCTCCTCCCTTTTCTTCTCAAGTCTCCCATTGGGGTTATCCCACTGCCACATCATAACCTGGCAGCAGTGAGAATTGAAAGTGTCAAACTTAACTGTGGCTGGAGAAGGATTGCAATGCAGGAGGGCAGAATTAACTGAGAGAAAAAGAATGTTAGCTTAAACTAAGGAGGAGAGGATAGAAGAGCCCAGTTGGATTGAAGATTGGGAAAGAAAAGGTACCAGTGCGAACTGGGATTGTTGAGGCAAATGGCCTCAGAATGAGAAGGAATCAATTTGAGGATAACATCTGTTTCATGTATATAGCACAGCTGTGTAGTCAACGAGGTCTGTTTTGAAATGCCTCTAAAATAGCTCCCCACAGTTTGTGTCACCTTATGACAGAGGCCACATGACAATGGCAGACTAAGAAGGACATTTGACGATGGTAGCATTTCAATCCAAAAATTCCCTTTAATGTAACAAACAAAAAAAAGTGCATGCACTATTCATAACTGAGAGTTACCAAATTATGCACCACACAAATGGCTCTCATACAGCTTGCTATTGTAGCAAGTCTTACTTGTTCATTTATTTACATGCATAACATGCATGATCTTTAAAGTGTTGGTACTTGTGATGGTACACGTATGAGCTGTGAGGTATCTTATAAGGTATCTTCGATACCTGCTGGTTGGGAGTTTTGTGCTTTCTTGCTCAGTTTCAAAATCTTCTCAGCTGACTGCTGATTTATGCTGCTGCCTTAGAGACCTCTTGCCTTGAGTTGCAATAGCTATGTCCAGCAAGGCAAACTTTTCTTTTCATTTACTTTTGTATCAAGTTTCTTTTGTGCTCTTGCAGTCAGGCCCTCTCTGTCTTGCATTTTTTTTGTCTATTCACTAAATGATGTGGCCTGCAAATACTGTAAATTGCTTCTGAGGTGTTTAAGATTATTAGTCTGAGCTTTCAAATCATTTCTACTGATGTGCGTGACTTCAACATTATATCTAATATCTGAAATTCCACATCTTCAGTCTTCCCATTGTATTGGGCTTTCAAACTAAATTGTCCTCATGACCTGTCACAGACCCTGAACTTTACCTTTGAGCATTTCACTTTTGGATTATTACTTTGTCTACAAAGCTCATAATGTCACAAAAACCTGAAAGAACTGCAGATGCTGGAAATCTGATACAAAAATAGAACTTGCTGGAAAATCTCAGCAGGTCTTGTAACATCTGTGGAGAGAAAATAGAGTTAATGTTTCAGGTTCAGTGACCCGTCTTTCGAGCCTTTCGTCTGTTCTGAAGAAGGGTTACTAGACCTGAAATGTTAACTCTGTTTTCTCTCCACAGATGCAACCAGACCTGCTGAGATTTCCAGCAATTTTGGTTTTTGTTTCATAGTGTTATGAGAAATGCCAGTGTCTATCTGGCACTTTATGTCCATTTGATGCTCTTGCTCTTCTCTCTTCAATGCAATGGTTATAAATCATCTTTCTCCTTTAGACTTGATATTGCTGAATTGCTCTAAGATGTATATTGAATCATCAGAATCTTCACCCGACAACTCTCTGGTGAACATCTCTGAAGCCTTTATTGTTTGTCTACTACCTAGCTAAACACGTGTGTACAAAAAGTTTAACCTCCTTGCAATTAAAGCAATGCTTTCTCCCATGCTGGACATGCTTTCTTTTGTTTTCTGTGACGACCTCTGCAATATTTGCAAGTTGTCCTTCAACCTCAAGCTTTCTGTTGACCTTTCTGTGGATACTTGTTGTATTTCTCCACGTTTTTCCATTTGAAAAGTTGAGGCTGCTTTTTAACATAATGGACATAGCTAGGCCACTTCTCCACATTGTAGATGAACTGGTCTGCACTGTAGTGATTGAATTACAATTTCAAAGCTTCTGCACATATTCATAAATTCTTCAAGTCCAAGATCTTTGATTAGGTCATCTTTCAGTTGTGCAGATTCACAGGTTTCTACAAGCTGAGTTATTGAGTCTATATGTTGATCAATAGATGCTTTATTAGCTTGATACCTAATGTTGAGTGCATATTCTTCATAAGTAATTTTCACTTGAGGTTCAAATCAAACTTTTGACTTTCTGTAGTCTGTGTTTTTTTCCTGTTCTTCAGAGAGATTTAGGGAAAGAGATTAAAAACCTTGTAACAGTCTCTTAACAACAATGATGGAAATATAGGAAATTATGACAGGTCCAGTTTGCTAACAAACCTGCTGCTATTTTGTAATTCTACCACTGTATTTTCAAAACTGTTCTCATATCACCTTTTGTTTCAACTGAAGCCGGTAGAGAAAATCTGTAATCATTTTCTCTCAAATAATATTTCAACTGCAGCTTGCTTCTTTGATCCTCTTTTCTCAGTTTCTTTTAGTGGCAGCTTTCACGGCTCTGAATTTTCCTGTGTCTCTGTGTCAGTAGCTTTTTTATGTACACTCAATCTCAATCACACTTCTGGCACTATGTGTGCATTTAACACAAAGGTTTTATTGAAGTATATTTAAGATGGCTGTGTATTGTGTGTGCCCTTATGGTAGGGGTCACAAGACATTTGCACATGATTGTATTTCAATCCAAACAATATCCCTGTTAACCTATCCAGAGACAGCAAAGCTGGGACAGGGCACTTAAATGTGGGAAAGATAATTTGGGGAAAGAATAGTTTGGTTGCTTTGTTGAAATTTCAAATGTTATTTTGCTTTCTTTCTTTAGATTAAAAATCTATCAACTATATAGATATGCAGGCTTAAGATAAAGTGCAGTGCTTTACTTTTAATGTATAGGTGGCATCTTATGTGGGCCTGAAGAACTTGTGCTACAGTGAAAACTCTGGAATGATCATGTGACAATTCAAATGGCCTTTCCAATAGTCGGAAGCAATATATTTCATTTTCCAACAGAGTTCTGGATGTTGAGATGCAATTCTTCCTATGGAACAGCAAGATGGTTATTGACAAGGGTCATTGCTTATTGTCAGCTGCAGGAATTGCCCATCGTGGTCTAATAATATCTAGCTGCCCATCCTACTACCCATCGTAAGAAAACTAGATGCCAAGAAATCCTGACATGAAAGCTAACAGCTCCAACTCACCGCTATCACCTCAGGCCCTCCATGTCGGATGCCTGACACCAGCAATTCAGGTCACCCTCCAGCAGCTACATGGAGCCTACATCCACGGACCTTGGCAAGAGACACCTTCAAGCACCTCATCGTCATCATGGCACAGCTCTGATCCGCTGCAACCACATGTCCATGCTGCAACACAGGGCACACCAGCAAATTCCATTGCAATGCTGCTGCCATGTCTCCCATCAGTCAGGAGCAGTCAGCATAGTAAAAGGCAACTCTTGACACTTCAGCAATGTAAGTCAGCCACTTGGAGCAGTCGGGGTCAGGATCCTGTCCTTCGAAGAGGTGAGGAGCTGAATGACAGGCACCCCATCACCAGCCTTTAATCTTCCTGCCACACTGTAGGCTGTTTTCTCCTGTAATGAGAGAAAGGAGGTGAAAGGGGTCCCCACTGCTCCCTGGGGGGAAATGAGAGTGAGTGATGGAAAACACTGTATGTGAGAGTGAGAACAGTAGAACATTAGCCTTAGTGAGAGATAGATGTAGTAGCAGAAATGGAGTGTGAGTGTGAGGTCACAGAGATTAGATGGTGGCACTTACTGTGGTGGAGAGGAGAAAGTCATGGATTTTCTGCCTACTCTGAGTTCCTCCAGATGGCTGAGAGTGCACTGGCATGAGTGGCAACCTCAGACTAGGTTGGCAGAGTCCAGTGTCATGACGTCCTGGGCCAGACCAGGGGAAGAGAAGAATTCTCTTCTGCACCACCACCACATTCTTGTTATCTGGGGCAAATGACAGGAATGATGCAGGGCTACTGTGCATTGACTGAGCTTATCTTGTTGTGCAAAGACCTTGTAAAGATGGCACTGGTAACAAGTTTGCTGGTTTGTCGCAAAAGCCCTTCATCAGGATTTCTGATGAAGGGCTTTTGCCCAAAACATTGATTTTTCTACTCCGCGGATGCTGCCTGCCTTGCTGTGCTTTTCCAGCACCACTCTAATCTCGACTCTAATCTCCAGCATCTGCAACACCTACTTCTGCTGGGTTGCTGGTTTGTTCAGGGATATCCAGGCAATGGTGGGTTTTCCCCGGGACCATGAGTGGGAGGGTTGGGCTAGCATCGAATGAGAAGCGTGCCACAATGGCAGTGTAGATGGTTACAGAAGTGAGTTTGGGACAATAGCCACAAGAAAAACTCTCCATGACATGCAATAAAATTGACACTGAGCCAAATGAAATAAGATTCTGCCTTGTATGAGTCCCAAAATGCCCCAAAACAACTATAAGTACGCAATTAATTTTGTGTTTCCAATAGTTGGACCTGCCCTTTCAGATTTTCATTTAATTCATTTCCTACAATACAAATGGAGAATATGTTCATACCTGCACTTTCAGCTGTAAAATCCAAGTAACAACTTGTTTTTGCATGTCAGGGCCATTCTTGAGTTGTCAGATTTCGTGAGCTATCTCAGCTTCTCAAAGCTGTTGTTCAGTGTTTATTAGTTTTCTGGACTAGCACAAATGTTTGCTGCACAATATCATTTTATATAATGCAGGAAAACATCTTCGTTTTCAATATCCAAGGATGTATTTTATAAGCATTATTATACTATGCAAGTTCACCTATTACCTTTAGTTTGATACATATGATCTGTTTATGGATTTGAAATGTTCGCTTTTTTATCATGCCCCTTCCTCCTACTTTCCCCTCTGATAGAAGTACTCATCGTCTAGTATCCAGGGCTGAAAATGGAATAATAATATGGTCTGTTAAATCTATCATATGTTGTTTCACATTCAGTTGGCAACAAATGGAATTCCCACAAAGTGATCTTGATAATATCTCATTTTCATTGTCTTCAGAAATCACATCTGAAAAGTTATTCTAAGAACAGACAGAACAGGGAAATCTCTGGCAGATTTTTTTGTTGAGAGTCTGAATCTTTGAGGCACCGGAACTTTTTTTTTAGAAATTTAAAATAATACCTAAACCAAAAATTTCATAATGAGACAGTCTAGAGGACCAATTATTCGAACAATAACAAGATAACCTCACCCAAAACATCAAGCAGTGGTACAACCACAATAAAAACTCACAGTTTTGCAACAGTTTTCGAGATTCATGGATGGAAACTTGTCTCAGGCAATGGCGTAAACACACTGGACGGTGCTCACTATGAACAGAACTGACATCCAATTCTATGGGCACTTCATCTGGATTATATTCTTAAATAATGGAGAATAAGGTTGAAAACTGAGCATAATTAAAACTCCTCATCCCCATTACTTGCTTGTGCAACATATTTGGTTTCATGCCTTTTAATAAATTGTCGAAGTATTAAAATAACCGTGAACGTGAAGTCAAATATGTCTTACTTGTCAATAGTGAGAGACACAAAACTTTAAATTTGCTTAGTGTTAACAATTGCTTCATTATTTTTGAAAGAACAAGTAATAATCCTGGCAACAAATAACATTGGAAGGGATTCTCCCTGGAATTGCCTCTGTAACTTCTACGGAAGTTCAGCCAAAATCCCATTTATAAGTGTAAATAGGATTTACATGCTACACCACAGCAAGGCCCCCCTCACTTGAATGTGGCCAGTCAGCAATAGATTAACTTCAGACTAAAACTGAACAGCTTGGCTGCCTAAGGAACATCTAACTGTATGTATTAGGTACAGAAATAGACCATTCGGTCCGTCAAATCTACTCTGCCATTCAATAAAATCAAAGTTCTACTGTTTGTGTTTCGCATTCCACATTCTCACCTACCCCGATAACATTTGATTCCATTGCCTAACAAAATCTATCTGGCTATATTCAAATATTTAAATTTTTTTCATGAGTCTAGAAGACACCAAAGAGGTTATTATTATTATAACTTTCTTAATAACAGCCCATCAAACTGATCCATTGTTTAAAAAAAAACACTAAATCAGGCTGCTCACACTGAAGCTGAAGGAGACGTTGTCCCTGAATGTTACTGAATTAAAAACAAGGTGCTAGTGAAGAAATGATGCCTTCCCCTCACAGAGCTGTGAATAAAGAATGGGCAGTGCTCCACCAAATAGTGGTGCCATCAAGGTGGCATAGGGGAATATTTCACCTAGCTCACAAAGTTCTGATGGCTGGGCATGTCAGTATGTGCATTCATCAGCCAGCATTTCTACAGGCCAGAGCTCCACAGAGATGTCTTAAAGTTTTGTACACATGCACCACACATGCCAAGCTGCAGGGAAGCCCCAAACTTCAATACAACCTGCACCAATGATTCCTGTGCTGGCTTTTGGTGAACCAACCAGTAAAGCACAAGTGGACTCTATGGGACCCCTGACCAAAATAAAAAGGGGGCTACCAGTATATCCCTATCATCATGGACATGGCTATCTAGTTCCAAGAAGCTGTTTCTCTGACATCCATATCTGCTAAAAGACATTATGGCAAAACAATACTGATTGAAGTCACCCAATTCTATACTGAGATCCACTGTCGGATCAGGACTTAACTTAAATGTCCAAAATATCCAAGGAAGTAATGGGTGACTTGGGCATCAGCCAGCGGAAGTGTTCTGTTGTATCGTCAACCATCATAGGGGGCACTACAATGGTCCCTAAAAATAAGGACAAGAATATAGTGCCATGAGTATCCCTGTGATTAGCATAAAGGGTTAGAGTTTCTTCTGTTTGTCAACAGGCAATCACCTGACTTCGGTGGTGGGCATGTTGTTGGAGGGAATCCTGAAGGACAGGATGTACATGTATTTGGAAAGGCAAGGACTGATTAGGGATAGTCAACATGACTCTGTGCATAAGAAATCATGTCTTACAAACTTGATTGAGTTTTTTGAAGAAGTAACAAAGAGGATTGATGAGGGTAGAGCGGTAGATGTGATCTATATGGACTTCAGTAAGGTATTGGACAAGGTTCCCCATGGAAGACTGATTAGCAAGGTTAGATCTCATGGAATACAGGGAAAACTAGCCATTTGGATACAGAACTGACTCAAAGGTAGAAGACAGAGGGTGGTGGTGGAGGGTTATTTTTCAGACTGGAGGCCTGTGACCAGTGGAGTGTCACAAGGATCGATGCTGGGCCCTCTACTTTTTGTCATTAACATAAATGATTTGGATGTGACAATAAGAGGTACAGTTAGTAAGTTTGCAGATGACACCAAAATTGGGGATGTAGTGGACAGCAAAGAGGGTTACCTCAGATTACAACAGGATCTTGATCAGATGGGCCAATGGGCTGAGAAGTGGCAGATGGAGTTTAATTCAGATAAATGCGAGGAGCTGCATTTTGGGAAAGCAAATCTTAGCAGGACTTATACACTTAATGGTAAGGTCCTAGGGAGTGTTGCTGAACAAAGAGACCTTGAAGTGCAGGATCACAGCTCCTTGAAAGTGGAGTCACAGGTAGATAGGATAGTGAAGAAGGCGCTTGATATGCTTTCTTTTTTTGGTCAGAGTATTGAGTCCAGGAGTTGGGGGGTCATGTTGCAGCTGTACAGGAAATTGGTTAGGCCACTGTTGGAACATTGCGTGCAATTCTGGTGTTCTTCCTATCGGAAAGATGTTGTGAAACTTGAAAGGGTTCAGGAAAGATTTACAAGGATGTTGCCAGGGTTGGAGGATCTGAGCTACAGGGAGAGGCTGAACAGGCTGGGGCTGTTTTCCCTGGAGCGTTGGAGGCTGAGGGATGACCTTATAGAGGTTTACAAAATTATGAGAGGCATGGATAGGATAAATAGACAAAGTCTTTTCCCTGGGGTCGGGGAGTCCAGAACTAGAGGTCATAGGTTTAGGGTGAAAGGGGAAAGATATAAAAGAGACCTAAGGGGCAACGTTTTCACAAAGAGGGTGGTGCGTGTATGGAATAAGCTGCCAGAGGAAGTGGTGGAGGCTGGTACCAATTGCAACATTTAAGAGATATTTGGATGGGTATATGAATAGGAAGGGTTTGGAGGGATATGGGCCATGCTGGCAGGTGGGACTAGATTGGATCAGGATATCTGGTCGGCATGGATGGATTGGACCGAAGGGTCTGTTTCCATGCTGTGCATCTCTATGACTCTATGATTCTATAACCTTGTTACGAACAACCAACGGGTCTGCTAAAGAACCAAGGGGAGCCAGTTCTCTCCTCCTGAACTAGGAGCTTAACAGTTTGTGATATCCTGTCTGCAAACAAGTTGAGGAACTTCATCCAAGGACTGGTCATAGCTAGGGAGTGTGGGTAAAGCCAACAGGAATATTTCTGAACTGTTCATTCAGAGTCCCTTTATTCTTAAGACAGGATTACAACAGAATACTAGAGTTCACCAACAGCAGATAAAGAATTTTTGTTTCATATCTGGATCATTGAATTGAGTTTTGCTTTCCAGCTTGTCAAAGTATATACATTTTTTTAGATTTTTTTTAGATTCCCTACAGTGTGGAAGCAGGCCCTTCGGCACAACAAGTCCACACCGACCCTCCAAATAGTAATCCACCCTGACTCATTTCCCTCTGACTGATGCATCCAGCACTATGGACAATTTAGCATGCCCAATTCACCTGACCTGCACATCTTTGGACTGTGGGAGGAAACCAGAGCACCTGGAGGAAACCCATGCAGACATGGGGAGAATGTGCAAATAGGCGGCACGGTGACTCAGTGGTTAGCACTGCTGCCTCACAGCGCCAGAGACCCCGGTTCAGTACCTGCCTCAGGTGACTGTCTGTGTGGAGTTTGCACATTCTCCCCGTGTCTGCATGGGTTTCCTCTGGGTGCTCCGGTTTCCTCCTATAGTCCAAAGATGTGCAGGTCAGGTGAATTGGCCATGCTAAATTGCCCATAGTGTTAGGTGAAGGGGTAAATGTAGGGGAATGGGTCTGGGTGGGTTGCTCTTTGGAGGGTCGGTGTGGACTTGTTGGGCCGAAGGGCCTGTTTCGACACTGTAAATAATCTAATAGAGTTGTACAGTCATTCAGCATGGAAACAGACCCTTTGGTCCAACTAGTCAATGCTGAGCATAATCCCAAACTGAACTAGTCCCACCGGCCTACCTATATCTCTCCATTTTTTATTCATGTACCTATCTAAATGTCTCTTAAATATTGTAATTGTACCTGCATATACCACTTCCTCTGGAAATTCATTCCACACACGAACCACTTTCTGTGTAAAAAAAAAACCTGTTCTTCGTGTCTTTTTCAAATGTTTTTCCTTTCCCCTTAAAAATATGCCCTCTAGTCTTGAAACTCCCCCACCCTAGGAAAAAGCCACCTGCCATTCACCTATTTTATACCCCTCATGATTTTATCATGATCTATCAGGTTACCTCTCAAACTTCCAGGAAACACCTCTCGGTGTAACATTGTTCATGTTGATTCAATTTATAAATATTATTCAAATAATTTATTACATCTATTGGGAAAGCAAATTTTAAAAATCATACTTGCTGCAATTACATTAATTACAAAACTGAGTCAAGTGGCGATTAGCTGAAGCCTACTTACATGGTGATAAGTTTATCAATCTGGGTGACATGGGCTTGTCACTGAATCACATTGCATGGAATGACTCGGATGTTGGGAAACCCACATCACCTGATGGTCATGCAAGACCTAACGTTACATTTTAAAGGCAACCAGCCTGCACCATTGTTCCATAGGCTTTCAAAGGAAGATCTACGGTTTAAGTTTCCAACATCTGAATTTTTATTGTTTCAGTATAAAAGAAGATATTCCAAAGACAGGGAGAAGACCATTAGACCATAAGACATAGGAGCAGAAATTAAGTCATTCGGCCTATAGAGTCTACTCTGCCATTCAATCATGGCTTATAAATTTCTCAAACCCATTCTCCTGCTTTCTCCCCATAACCTTTGATCCCCTTGATGCTCAAGAACCTATCTATCTCAGTCTTAAATATACTCGCCTCCTTAAATCCTGGCCTCCACAACCTTCTGTGGCAATGAATTCTATAGAAGATTCCTCTGATGTTACACAAAACATCCTGTAAGGTGAATCGGTTCAAATAAAGTCTAAAACGTCACAGTCACACTATCATATGCCCTCCAGCAAAGAAGAAGAAGGACGAGGTGAATGATTCCCATTCTGCTGCTGCCTCTCTCTTTCCTTGCAGGCAGCTTCTACATGCCCTGCCCTCAAGGACTCAGGTCTCTGATACCAATTTAAGAATGGCTCCTTTACATAGCCTCAGTTCTTCACTGCCCCTTTGAATTTTGAAGACATTACTGGGTTCTTAACTGATTGCCTGAAGCTCCATTCCTAAGAGGAGCAGCTCAGCAAGTTTTACACGAAGGAAACATCCCAAAGATCAATCCAGGGCTCTGTGATCCAGTCTCCTGATTCTCACTGTGAGAACAAAAGTCACATTTCAATTGCTTGCTTTCAACAGGCAAATTACTGAAGGTGTGAGTTTTATTAAATCAGGGAGACATGATTAAATTGTATTTAAATTATTCGCAAGTGGATAATAAGCATATCAATGAGCTTCCCATCACTAATGACCACATTTCCTGTTTTGTTACCTTGCCGCTTGTGGTATTCTTGCCAGTGAGTATCTGACATGTGACTGCCCTTGCATTTCTCTGGGTCCACACATATCCTTGCCAGCTTGAGCAGAATTCACAAATTCTAGCTCATACTTAAAAAGGAAATTATGCAAAGGACACCGAAGATAAATCAAATGTCCAAGCCATTAATTTCTGAACAGAAAATTAATTCTCACCACACTGGAAAACATAATAGTGCTCACTTCTTAAAATTGTGAGGATCTGTCTTCATGTAACAATGAGAGAAAAACTGATGGAACTTATAAGTCAATCTTGGAATAAGAATAATGTTATCTTATGGAACAGACTGCCATCTAGGGGGTGAAATCTCTCCTGTTGATAATTTTACCAAAAAACATCACTGCGAGCGTATAACAGGATTTGTCATTTTGAACTCATATTAACCTTCCCAGTAAAAGCAAGCCAAACACATTTCATTTCTCCATATCACAAATATTGACTTCATCATCCAAATCCTGTTTGCAACTTATTTGTTTCTTACACCAATCATTCTCCTTCTTTTGCTGAATCTTGCCATTATTTCCAGTACATAATAATATTACTATTTATTTTGCTGTGCCACCATGTATCCCTTTAAGAAACTAATCCATGGGACACCATTTAACTACCAACTGTATAACTACTAATCATGCTCTTATAATGTTCTTCTAAGCATAGTCTTATAACACTTCAAATCATCTTGAGATTTAAAAAGTAAAATGTACCAACTATTTACCAATCATTAGATATTATTGTTTTGGGCTGAAAGAAATTATAGTTACTTGAGTACAGTTTCACGACTGGCTGCACACGCACATTGGAGTCTTTTCTTCATGTATGAGCCTTGATAGTAATACTGAGATAAAATAGTTGATCATAATATTGAATGATAGACCGAGTAAAAAGAATAATTAAAACTAAGAATGGGATGTATTGAATAAACTAAACAAACTCAAACAAGATAAAATCCTGGATTGCATTCAGATACTTTGAAAGAATCTAGGGAAGATATCGCAGTAACATTCCACCTCAACTTTATTTGTTAGAGAAAGATTTAGAAATCTGTCAGATAAATAATGTAATTTCTACATTTAATAAGAGTGACGGAACATTCCATAGAATTACAGGTATGCAGCCCAGCATTATTGGTAGGAAAAATGTGGGTGTGCTACCTAAAGGAGAGAATAGGAGAACATCGAGGAATTAGAAATATAGTAATGATTGCAAGGATTGCAAAAAGGAAAAATTGCTTGACCTGCCTTGGTCATGGAAAGTGCACTTGCAATCAGGTTGATTTGCTGCCTCTAAATCCTTTCAACGTGTCTGAGGGCAGGTGATAAGATCAGGAAAGTCTTCTAATTAGCCATCCTGCAAAATGTACTGGCAAACCACTGCAGTACTTTGCACATAATTATGAACTAATATGATGCAAGTCCATGGCCAAAACCTTGCAAATGTGGACAGAAGAAAAGAAAGACAAACCATATCATTCAAATTTGCAAGTTAAAAATTACAAAAATCACCGGGTTATATTCCAACAGGTTTATTTGGAAACATTCAAATTTGATGAATGCTCATCTCAGCATATTATACTATTTCTGAGTATCCAGTTAGCTGTGAATCAACATGGAATAATAACTTGTAAAAAAAATAGCTCAACGTGTGGAATTCTTCACAGATCAAAGTGACAAAATGTTATGAGTTTCCAATTTATTTTAACATTTGAATTGGAAACATGATTAAAATGAAACATTTCTCTTCTTACTTACGCTCAATCCTCTTTAAGTATACGTATCTTCATTGGAATGAAGGTATCCTCACGTCGCAATCATTTTTTTCTGTTGGTAGAGTGAAAAGTGGAAGCATTAGCAACTTATTAACACACAAAATGCTATAGAAACCCAACAGGTCTGGCAGAGATAGAATCAGAGATCGCATTTTGAATTTTATATGACCCTTCTTCAGAACTGAAAGGGCTTGGAAAGTGGTGGTTGTTGTACTTCTAACAGAAACTGAGAAGTGAGGAGAATTAATGGCATAGAGGGCCTATGCAAAAGCAAAGCGATTGCCAATTCTGATAAAAGGAAAACAGAGATGGAAAATGGGTGTAACTTAAGGTGTGAAAGGGAGAAAATGCATCCTCTCTGCTGAGACCAAAGTAAAGAGGGCACAGCCATAGGGGCGAGGGAGGAGCAGTTTTGGAAGAATGAAAGAAAAATGGTGATAAAAGTTGTGGAATTCAATATTGAGTCCTATTGGCTGTTAAATGCCTAATTAGAAATTGAGGTGTTGTTCTTCAAACTTGTGTTGTTTTCCAGAACAATGTAGGAAGCCCAGGTTAGCAATGTTAGAATGACAGCAAGGTGTTTGTTGTTTGCTTTATTTAACCAAGTGAAAATCAGCAGCATAAACTCCCCAGGACATAAAGGGTAGATCGAGCTTGTTGCCGCATGTGAGTACTTAGTTATTGAAGTCATCGTGATAGAAAAAAAATTATTTGTGATCAAAGAAATACAGTAAAAGTGAGATAGTTAGCAAAATTGATTTTTTGCAAATCAAGCAAAGGTTTTGCTTAGTAAGAAGCAGAGGTTTAGGCAGGAAAAATTAAAATATTCTCCTCTTTAACATGTTACATGTGACATGAAAGTTTTCTCCCCCCATTGATTGACTGATTAAATGCACCCCAGCGACTTATGCAAATATTTCCAGGAAAAGATCAAGTCAATTCTTGTGAAGGGTTGCTTTGTATTAAATAAGAATACTTAATGATAATGTAGCTTTCCTGTTTTGAGTAAAAGAAACATTGACCTGGACTCTATACTGATCCATTTAATACTATAACGTAATTCCTTTACTAATCCACAACATGTGAATGAACTTATTCTATACTTTTGAAACAAAACAGCAGATGCAGGGAATGTTCTCTTGAACTTATGCCAGCCATCCTTTATAATTTTTAAAAAGTTTTTGAGAGAAATCTACATTGCCTTTGAAAATTTAGCTGTATGTTGCATTAAGCTTAATGTAATAAGTCACTTGCTTCCCTATTGTAAGCATTTGAGGAAAAATATATTCTAAATTAATCAAACTGGCAAGTGATTGCTCTAAAATTGTAATTAAGCAAGATATTCGAGTTCTTAAAAAATGTGGAGAATATTTCTGAAACAACTACTTTTACCTGATAAATTCAGTTAATCACACACAGTCGATATATGTTACCTAACATAAAAGAAAAAAAAAGACATGTATATGACATATACACAGAAAAATCTGAAAATCTTTTGTATAGAAAGAACTGATTTGTATATAAAGAACTGCTTTGAAATAAGAGAGAAAAAATTAATTTCAACAAAGTTAAAAATCACACAACACCAGGTTATTGTCCAACAGGTTTATTTGGAAGCACTAGTTTTCAGAGCGCTGCTCCTTCATCAGATTATTGTGGAGAATATTATTTTTAACTTTCAGGTGATTTTTAGCTTTGTACACTCCAGTCCAACACTGGTGTCTCCAAATCATTATTTCAACAATGTTGCAAAGCAATGATAATGATTTGCCAGTAATGTGGTAGCCTATGTTGTAAACTTCCCAATTTCTTCTATTGACTTCAATGGACAGTAAGACGATTTGGGTGCAGACACTATTGTTTCATTTGAGTTTCAGCCAATGTCAAATTTAGCCCATCCCGTAAGAGCCAATCAAATGTGTTAACAATGTGTCTGAGTCTCCTGCACTCAGTACAGAAAAAAAAATCACATAGTCCGTAATGTTCTCAAATTCACATTGCTCATACCTTAAAGCTCTGGCTGCATCCCTGAACTTTGTTAGAAATGCTACTTGCAAAAATAGGATCACAACAAAGTACTCTTCAACAGATTGACCTTGCTGTTACCCGAGGTGGCCTTGGTCTGAGACTCAGCAGATTTTGTCAGTCAGTTCTCAAAAGTTTCCGTTCAAAATGTTCAGTGCAAAACATATATTTTTTTAATTGTGATGAAACTCTCTATTAAAACCTATTTTTGTTTTTTTTTTGTTAATTAGTGCAATTTGGATAAATTTTCTATTCCATCCACTCTTCCCCAAAAGGCTTAAAGTGCTCCAAAGTAATCATGAAAACCAAACTCACTAGCTATTGCCTATACAAAATAATATATTTATGTGCATCAGAATACATCTGCTGTTGTTTAAGCTTCATCGAGCCCAAGGTACTGTTCGAAAAAGAGCTGGGTGATTCACTTGTTGCTCTGACCAATATTTACCTCTCAATTACTATCACTAAAACATATTATCTGGACATTTATCTCATTGTGTTTGTAGGACCTACTGTTAAAGTTTCTTCATTAGCTGTGAAACATCGTTGGGTAGTCTGTGGTGATAAAGAATAATGTATCAATGCATGTTCTTCCTTCTTATTTCTCTTAATGATGTGCCTTCCTGCTGACTCACAGTCTCAGTGAGGTCAATATGGACAGTACCACTGAACACAATTTTTGGGTAATCATTGAGACTACAATCCAAAGAATTGCAGTCTTGATCTTTCGTCAACTTTAAAAGACTTACATACGCAACATTTTCAAATAACTTACAAAAGTTCAAGTAAATTGTTATCTACATTTTCTTGTCCCATTCCATTTTATTAAACACGTATCCTGAACATTAAACCCTTTCATCTTTATAAGTGGAGCAGGGAGGGGTCTGTGTGTACCTGTCTGTTTATCAGTGGTGGACTGGTCAGATGGATTTTTTCTCAATAATTGAAACCAGCGTAATTATGCCAAAGCCAATATAGCAACCAAATAACATTATATAGCAATGACGTTACCATATAATACATAATCTCACTCCCCATAAAGTGTACACTGATACACATAATGATCCTCCCTTTTAATCAGTGAGAATTGATTGAGAACATATATGAAAGAAGACCACCCCAACCTGTATGAAATCTAGCCATTTGGATAATATCAGTGTGGATGTTTTTATTATTTTTCAGCATGATACTTCAGCATTATTCTTTCACATAATCTTCTGCTTATTTCAAGTGGCTAATCAAATCTTCCTTGGATTTTGGATTTTGTTTCTTCAACCTGTAAATGCCAGACCCTATTAAAAACAGCAAGTGATTTGAAAACCTTATCAAGTGTACAGTGGAACAGAACATGAGATGTTGACTTCTGATGAAGGATCGAAACCTGTTAACAGCTGATTTCATTTATAAAGAAACATCAGCTTCAGAAAGAACAAAGCATTTATTACAGCTGGGAAAACTCTTGAGTTCTAATGTGAACCTTCCCCACTGATTTTACAGATCCTTGTGGGGCCATATGAGTTTAAACTGGTGAACGTAAAAGCAATAAGGAGCTTACTGCATTTGTAGCTTGTGTAGCAAAAAGCTCTCTTAACAGTAAGTCAGAACATTTGTGTAAGTTATCAGATACTTTACTAGGAAATTATAGTACATGCTGTAAGGTGGTATGATGTACAGTATTGTGTAACCTTTTACTGCCTATCTAGATAGATGTATTTGCATTCAAATAAATAAATTAGAATTAATAGCAACATAGCCCAAGTTATACATCAGTAAATAGTTTGATGTTGTATAGAATTACTTCAGAATTTTCATGTTATCAGTGTTTTCGTAGAACACTTGGAAGGGTAATGCTAGCAAACCCATTCATCTATTTTTCTCACTTTCACACAACATCCCTGCTGTGCCTTCCAGTCTTTCAAAACCTACAAGAACTCCATGCACAGTCATAAAAATGCTGCAAGGCTGGGAAAGATAAACACATCAGTGAGTTAATGAAAGTCACGAAAAAGAAAATAAACGTAAGTGGGATATGTATGCTGATAGATCAAGTATTTTCTTAATTTATTTTTCTGTTTGTTGAGAATGTTGCTAAATCTGAGTTCATGCCAATTTCTTCTTTGTGGTCCTGAAATGCTTTCAGATCTTTATTTGTTTCTCAATTACTTCAACATGAAAAATTGTATTCATTGTTGACCCACATATTGCTAAATTTGAACTGCAAATTGCAAGTTGACTTGCCTGTGCTGATGACTTACACATCCTTCTCCTTCTATGGCAGTCCCTCAAGATTGAAGATAACTTGTTTCTAATTCAATTCAATGAGGCCTCAGATGATCGATAAGTCCAATATGTGAAGCTGCAGGTTCTGTCACACGTGGTGCTGCTGACACATAAAAATAAAATCATAAATTGCAGGTTTCTGAAGAAGGATCACTGGACCCAAAACATTAACTCTGCTTCGTCTCCACAGAAGCTGCCTGATCTGTTGAGTTTTTCCAGCAATTCATCATTTTGCTTCTGATTTCCGGCATCCTCAATCCTTTGTGTTTTTTTATGGTTGGGTAAATGTATTGTTTAGTGGTGTGTGTACTTCCTCCAAAGCCTCAACTTCACACTGCATGGTCCTGATGAAGATCCACTGTGCATTCAGTTCCTTCATAAACAAACATTTTCCAATTGCTAATCACAAGCTAGGGACTTGCCTGGATTGGTAGGGAGGTGAGACACTGATATTCATAGCAGAACTGGGACAGGGGTGCACAAAAGTTCTTTTTTTCCTGCCAAGGGTCTTGGCTAGTACACTGTTGGCATAGTAGTCACCAGAATGGAAAACAATCTCCAGTAGTTCAATGGATTGGTCAGTCTTCTTTGGCCAAACTCCTGACCTTTGACCACTAATTACAACATAGCAGCCACCAACACATATCAGGGTGCATTTAAAATAGGTGGCTGTCACTGAATTGTTTCAGGACCTAACCTCCCCTTCCCAAATATCCTGCCTTAGGGCTCCTACACATTGTCTGTCAATTGGTTGACTTCCCGCCAGGCAGTTGTTAATTGGTTGATGGGTGTTCAATTCGGCATCTTTAAAAGGCAGAGTGGGAGTTGGCAAAGTGTACACCCTTGAATTGCATTCCTGCCCTGAGCCAAGAAAGTCTTCCATCCACCAATTCATCGTTACCTCAGCTCCCAATCACAACCTCAAAAAAAAGTTCTCAAACATAACTTGTCTTTTGTAAATCGACATTGACTTGACCCAATTATATTATGCTTTTCTAACTGTATTTTTTTATTTCAAAAATGAACTTTTTCATTAAAAATATTTTTATATACATACGTAGTCACTGAAGCAGGTCTTAGATTAGATTACTTACAGTGTGGAAACAGGCCCTTCAGCCCAACAAGTCCACACCGCCCCGCCGAAGCGCAATCCACCCATACCCCTACATTTACCCCTTACCTAACACTATGGGCAATTTAGCGTGGCCAATTTACCTGACCTGTGGGAAGAAACCGGAGCACCCGGAGGAAACCCACGCAGACACAGGGAGAACGTGCAAACTCCATACAGTCAGTAACCTGAGGTGGGAATTGAAACCAGGTCTCTGGTGCTGTGAGGCAGCAGTGCTAACCACCGTGCCACCCACAATTACAACATAGTGGTCGGTTCTGTGCATTAGCATATGAAGAAACAAACAAACATTAGAATTTTACTCTATCCAGCAAACAATCAAAGGCAGTTCACTACCATTTTTGGAGCTATTAGAGTGGGTAAGATGATGTGTGAGCAGAGAGAATTGCGCAAAAGGTTATAAGTCAGACTGAACAATTAAGTCAGAGGTGATCAATTAACATTGATCATCAGTGGTTAGAAGCTTATTAATATGCTTAATTACTTACTTGCATATAATTTAGTTGCTAATCAATGCAAATTAATCCTGCCTCCTTGATTTATTGCTGAAAATGTGTTGCTGGAAAAATGCAGCAGGTCTGGCAGCATCCAAGGAGCAGGAGAATCGACATTTCGGGCATGAACCCTTCTTCAGGAATGAGGAAAGTGTGTCCAGCAGGCTAAGATAAAAGGTAGGGAGGAGGGGCTTGGGGGAGGGGCATTGGAAATGCGATAGGTAGAAGGAGGTTAAGGTGAGGGTGATAGGCCGGAGTGGGGGTGGGGGTGGAGAGGTCAGGAAGAAGATTGCAGGTTAGGAAGGCGGTGCTGAGTTCGAGGGTTGGGACTGAGACAAGGTGGGGGGAGGGGAAATGAGGAAACTGGAGAAATCTGAGTTCATCCCTTGTGGTTGGAGGGTTCCTAGGCAGAAGATGAGGCGCTCTTCCTCCAGCCGTCGTGTTGCTATGGTCTGGTGATGGAGGAGTCCAAGGACCTGCATGTCCCTGGTGGAGTGGGAGGGGGAGTTGAAGTGTTGAGCCACGGGGTGGTTAGGTTGGTTGGTCCGGGTGTTCCAGAGGTGTTCTCTGAAACATTCTGCAAGTAGGCGGCCTGTCTCCCTAATATAGAGGAGGCCAAATCGGGTGCAGCGGATGCAGTAAATGATGTGTGTGGAGGTGCAGGTGAATTTGTGGTGGATATGGAAGGATCCCTTGGGGCCTTGGAGGGAAGTTAGGGAGGGGTGTGGGCGCAAGTTTTGCATTTCTTGCGGTTGCAGGGGAAGGTGCCGGGAGTGGAGGTTGGGTTGGTAGGGGGTGTGGACCTGATGAGGGAGTCACGGAGGGAGTGGTCTTTTCGGAACGCTGATAGGGGAGGAGAGGGAAATATATCCCTGGTGGTGGGGTCCGGTTGGAGGTGGCGGAAATGACGACGGATGATACGATGTATTTGGAGGTTGGTTGGGTGGTAGGTGAGGACCAGTGGGGGTTCTGTCCTGGTGGCGATTGGAGGGGCGGGGCTCAAGGGCGGAGAAGCGGGAAGTGGAGGAGATGTGGTGGAGAGCATCGTCGATCACGTCTGGGGGGAAATTGCGGTCTTTGAAGAAGGAGGCCATCTTGGTTGTTCGATATTGGAACTAGTCCTCCTGGGAGCAAATGCAGCGGAGACGAAGGAATTGGGAATATGGGATGGCGTTTTTACAGGGGGCAGGGTGGGAGGAGGTGTAGTCTAGGTAGCTGTGGGAGTCGGTCGGTTTATAGTAAATGTCCGTGTTGATTCCTTTATTACCTACAATAATGTCTTGTGATGACATGGTGGAGTCTCTACCTCTGGACCAGAAATACTGGGTTCATGCCCCACCTCAGGAATTGAAGTCCATGCAAGGTGTGTGAATGAACAGTCAAACAGATTAATTAACAACCTGTAAACACATCCAAAATATGGGAACAGTAACAGAGGGTTTCGTGGTCAGCCAGAACTGTGTGGTAACTGCAGTGCACCAGCATCCTCACACTAAAACACTCCATTGACAGGAAAACATACACACATACAGTTCACTTTATTGACATTTTAGTTTTGGATTCAATTAAGTCACTCAAACTCAATGTAAAAAGCTATCAATTCTATCAGCCTTCCTTTATTACAGTGATTTATTGTCACTTGTTCCTGGCAATGAACAACAAAGTAAAATACAGTGAAAAGCTTCAACTGTGCCAGGGACCCAGGTTCAATTCCAGCCTTGGGCGATGGTCTTTATGGAATTTGCACACTCGCTCCATGTCTGTGTGGGTTTCTTCCCGATGCTCCAGTTTCCCCCTACAGACCAAGGATATGCAGGTCAGTTGGATTGGCCATGCTAAATTGCCCATAGTATCAAGGATTGTGCAGGCTAGGTGGATTAGCCATGGGAAACGCAGGATTACAGGGATAGGGTAGGTGGGTCGTTCTGGGTGGGATGCATTTCGGTGGTGGGGGGGGGGTGGCGGTGGTGTGGACCTGATGAGCCGAATGGCTTGTAACCACACTGCTGGGATTCTATGATGATTTAATTATGTAATGACAATCTGGCACCATTTGAATATTCTAAGAATTAAAAAGAACAATGAGATAAAGCTGAAAGGAAGTAGATCTTCGCTCTTAGCCTCTCCATGAGCCTGCTGACCAATGATACCAGCGCTGCCACTTGTGCTGGACCCAACATCATCGGAGTCACCATTCTTCAGGTGTCAACTCTTCGTCTCTAGGCTCACCTTGCCAACAGGCTGCAGATGCTGGACCCACACTCACCTCATAACCAGGAGACCCCCAGCTCCACTGCCACCATTGCCTCATTGACGACTAGGAAACCCTGGTTCCGCTGCCCCCACCACCTTGCCGATAACCAGAAGACCCCATTTCCAGGCCTACCACACCAGGAGGTGCTGCCACTTCCATGCCAATAACCAGGAATGCTCTGTTCCAGGCCTACCGCAACCAGGCGTCTCCAGGATTGTTAGTTAATGCCATATCAGCACACAGTTTTTGATCGAAAGTAGCCCACTCTTTACTTCATTCTTCAGCATAATAATGTAGAAATCCATCTTTAATTCAATCCAAGAACTGATCCTCCACACTAATATTGCAAATTCGATTTGCCCAACCTGTAATAAAATTAAATTCGCCCACAATTAGTGCATTATTCTTGTTACATGTTCCTCAAATTTTCTGATTCATATTGCATGATGCTATAACTATTGTCAAAAGGACTATAAACTAATCCCACTAGTGTTTTCTGCACTTTGTTATTTCTTAACTTTCCAAACATTTTCTGAACTAACATGCTTTTGCTATACTTCTTCAACCCATCCTTTAGTATCAGAACACCCTCCTCTCCTTTCCCATATGGTTGGGATGTGTGGTTGATATGACCAAAATATTCTATGAATGCAGCTATGTAGAAATGTTTAATATTCTTGTTAAGTGGCTCAAGTTGAAAGTAAATTCAATTTGCCAGGGGAAGAAAAAAGCTCTGCCTGCATCAGGAATTGTTCACATTAAGAATTCACTATTTCACTGTTACTAATTTACTGTTACTAACAGATCCCAGATTTTATGCCTGTGTATAAATTGCTTCTCAAACATATCCTTATAAGTGAGAAAAACCTCTAAATACACAATACTTTGACTTTCCTAAAAATGCAAGAAATGGGTTATTTCGCAATTACGTTACCACACACAAACCAGTCTACCTTTTGTACTTTCTTGCCATAAGATCATCTGAACTGAGATACAATTCAACAGAAGTAAATGAGAGAAAAATCATCCAAGAATAAAATTCTATCAGTGGCGGCATATACACTTGTAACAAAACTGAACAGACATAATCAATTCAATCGTGACAGTTCATATACCGACATTTGAAAGTTACCATTTTGATTATTGTATATTACAAGGATAATTTTCTATGTAACTAAAAATCCTACTTGTGTTAAAAGAAATTGAAGAAAGTGAAGCATGCATTAATTTATTGTTAGTCATTGTCTCTGTGCCTTTTTCTTTACTCTTGCAGACATAAGCTGATAGGCATATTTTGTAAAAGACATACATAGTGTTCTTCAAACATTATTCATCCATATGGAATTCTCCTTTTGATCAAACACTTATATCACAAACATATTATTTACAGTTCAGCATATTGTTATTCATGTAAAATTCTCCTGAAGGCATGCTGAGCATTAAGATATAACTAAACGTACCTCTGCAGAGACTATTCTGCTTTTTTAAGTATGTGGCAAGAAAAAACTGAAAAATGCATCCGAAAATGGAAGGTTTTTGAGAATATTCTTAATACTTCATGAATTAATGTGGTTAGATTAAGTACTCATGATCACAAAGTCTTAAAGTTTCAGGGAATGTTCCTCATTAAAATAAATCTAAATAAATAGTTCCCGGAATTTTTATCCATGGTTAAACATCAGTAACTGCACTAATTAAATGCAACAATTGTTTTCATTTCTCAACCACTCATTTTACACAAATAGAACTTGCATTATGGTCAAGAGATCTGGTTTTCAAACATAGTTTTTAATTGATGTTTTATGAAAAGACTAAAGTGTATTGGAAAGGAATTCAGTTCAAAATCCACTTGACTGAACAAAGGATTTGCTGCAAAAAGGCAATGGTACATGTGGGAAGAGTCAGCAAACGACATACATTATGTACTACAGTGAACATAATATTTGAAAATGCTGAATGATCCACTATACAATCAAGCAGCAGAACCAGTTGTGACCAAAATCAAGTTGTAATAATGAGAAAAAAAGTATAATTTGAAAAATGTACAAATTCAGCAGGATCACAGAACTATCACAAGAAGTGCACGGTGACCTATTCATACTGAACTCCCGAAAGAGAGCTTTCATTTAAGCCTCAAGGAGAAATCTGTCTCAGTAATCAAATTATAATGAGTCGGGATTTAAAGCATTAAGTCGTTCTGTAACCTTCTTGCTGTTCTTCGAGTTTATGGTAATTTTCAGTTGTCTGCAGTCATTTCACCAATATCCAGATAAACCTTTGGAAGATTACAGAACCTAATCAGAGACTCCTGACCTGCGCTGCTGATTATCCAGTGAAGTGGAAGATTTCGTGGTTCTCCCCAGGTTTGCCAGACTGACTCAGACACTAGAATGCCTGACAGATACTGTAACTTGAGAGAGCCATTCCAATGACTGTCTCTACATTCGAAAACCAACTTTACTATTCAGCATTACAATCTGCAGATTGAAAATGACTTACATCATAAAATCCCATTTTTGTTTTGCCAGTCTTATTGAAACACTTTTTCCAAGAGGTTATATACATTAACAGGGTAGCATTCTGGATTAGCACTTACATTTACAATTTTAATTATTACTTTTAGGACTTCACAATCATTGTCCAGTTATTTCTTACTTTAAACCAATAGTGATTAAAACCTTAAGCAAGGACTTCCAGTTGTTTAATTTAAAATTTACAAAATCGAGGACACTTAACAGGCAACTCGATCATGCAATGTTTATTAAGTGGACACAACTGTGTAAAAGACAAGAAACAGAGTCATGGGAATGTTCTCTTCATTGAGTTCCTTGTTAAATGGTGCATCATGTTGATACTTTTGCAGTGTCCTCTATGCTCAAAATTATTTTTACTGTCCATTAAACACCTCTCCACTAAAGGAAGAAAAAATATTTCATATAGACTGTATATATTTGTTAGGATTCGTCAAATGTGTGATTGACAAAAAGACAAAGAAAACCAAACCAATATAAAGCTATAAAAAAAAGAGTTTGGGCAAATGACAAAAAGGTATAGCACCCAATTTTGGGTTTTGCAGCTAGTGACGTTTTCTGGCTGCTTTATTTAGGACAGCAGTGTAATTCCCAGATGTATGAACACAACTTGTTGGCCATGAAGTCTATTTTCCAGTGGAAAGCAATGCATCTCATGCCCTTGCAAACAAAGCCTTTTTTGCTTGATTTATGTGTAACAGTACTTGAGAAGATTAGATTCCCTACAGTGTGGAAACAGGCCCTTTGGCCCAACCAGTCCACACCGACCCTCTGAAGAGTAACCCACCCAGACCCATTTCCCTGTGACTAATGCACCTAACACTATAGGCAATTTAGAATGGCCAATTCACCTGACCTGCACATCTTTGGACTGTGGGAGGAAACCGGAGCACGCGGTGGAAACTCATGCAGACACAAGGAGAATGTGCAAATTCCACACAGACAGTCACCCGAGGCTGGAATTGAACCTGGGACCCTGGCGCTGTGAGGCAGCAGTGCTAACCACTGAGCCACTGTGCCGTCCATTAGTTTAATTGGTCCACTAGTTCCAAGAGCAATTGATGCCAAAGAGAAGAAAAGCAAATGTGTGATGGAGATTAGGCACCTTATTGACCTATGGATCATCCTGGGCATCTCATGCAGAAACAGCATCACCAACAAAGAAATGCTAAGATAGACTGACCAGACACCTTTGCAGGTCAACATGTTGGAGAGACAAATGAGATGGACATGTTTTACCTCCCAGAGGCTTACCCTCTAGTTTGACATGGAGCCTGAAAGATTGCTGATGGTAGACTGAAACAGGATAAATGCATCATGTATGCTAACCAAACAGTGGACATTCACTAGCATGATGTACTGAATATAGTTACAGACTAACTCACACTGAGTACTGGCCCAGCTTTGCACTTGCAAATCTCAGAGGTAAAAACAATGACTGCAGATGCTGGAAACTAGATTCTGGATTAGAGTGGTGCTGGAAAAGCACAGCAGTTCAGGCAGCATCCGAGGAGCAGGAAAATCGACGTTTCGGGTAAAAGCCCTTCATCAGGAATACAGGCAGTAGAAGACTAGTAGACCCTTCAGGCACTCTGCCTGGAAAGATCTTGACAGGTAGGTTTAGGGACATGGTCAGTTTCACAATCACCATTAGCATAGATCTCACATTGCACTGAGACTGAAAGTCTGGTTCCAAACGGTGACAGATTTCAATGAGCACCTCCTTTGTGAATCACAAACACTGAACACAGTGCACATGGCTTAGGAGAGGGTGGAAAGGTGTTCCTGCAAGGTTCACCTGCTGAGAACCCTACTCCCATTCCTGTTCCTCCCTCTGTAATCAGCTTCATTACTGCCTCTGCAACATCTCCCTCTCAGGCTCAAGCCCAATATGGACTGATATTATGGCACACATGAATGGCCAGAGACCATGTTGTGGCAACAAACATCTTCCATGTGCATTATCATCCCCTCCAACCTTAATCAAGTTTAAGCAATTTCTCCAAAATCCAATTCAAACAGAGCCCAATAGAAAGTAGGAAGCAACTAATTTAGAAGTTGAAGATGAAGCCCTGAAATAACATTTCTTGGGGTGAATCAGATTGGTTCTATTTCTAAAGTGGGACTTACAGAATCTTACATGGATTTATGCAGTTTTTGAGCAAAATAAATTGTAATTTTCAAATATAAATTCATCCCATAAACTTATATGTGTGCATGTGAGTTTGTGCATGTGTGTGTGTACGCTTGGTCAAGTATGTGCGTGAGTGTGATGGGTTATAAGCCCATACACTCTGCTGCTTTCTGCCAGAGTTCTGGTCTAATATCTTTGTTGAAAGGTAATGAGAAAGAAAAGGCAAAAGCATCAGAGGGAAAAAAACTCCAGAGGATCTGAGCTACATAGAGAGGCTGAACAGGCTGGGGCTGTTTTCCCTGGAGCGTCGGAGGCTGAAGAGAAACCTTAAAGAGGTTTACAAAATTATGAGGGGCATGGATAGGACAAATAGACAAAGTCTTTTCCCTGGGGTCAGGGAGTCCAGAACTAGAGGGCATAGGTTTAGGGTGAGAGGAGAAAGATATAAAAGAGACCTAAGGGGCAACTTTTTCATGCAGAGGGTGGTGCGTGTATGGAATGAGCTGCCAGAGGAAGTGGTGGAGGCTGGTACAATTGCAACATTTAAGAGGCATTTGGATGAGTATATGAATAGGAAGGGTTTGGAGGGATATGGGCCAGGTGCTGGCAGGTGGGACTAGATTGGGTTGGGATATCTGATCGGCATGGACGGGTTGGACCGAAGGATCTGTTTCCATGCTGTACATCTCTATGACTCTATGACTTTAAGTATGCATCGATCATTCAGTGACTGTGACAGAAGGGCATTTTCAATTCATCAGTCTAATGGAGACTGTTACTAAAATATTAAACTATCTTACATTTTAAGACAATGACTAATTGGTTGTTCATTCTGAGAATTTGCTGTTTGATTTTAATGGTCAATGAAGATATGTACTGTAAATTTTATGATAATATTTAACACTTTCAGAGACACTTTTCCATGTACTACAGCAAAATGGGAGTATTAGATTTTAAAAGTACAAATAGCTTCCCAGTACAATATAATAAAAATATAATATTAGGAATAATAAATGAAGTTGAGCGTCTTTGGAACTCTTCCTCAAAAGGCAGTGGAAGCAACATCTGAATATTTTAAAGACAGAGGTGGATAGATTCTTGATAAGTAAAGGGATGAAAGGTTAGTGACACAAGTGGGATTGTGCATCATCAGATCACACAAAATATAATTGAATGGTAAAGCAGGCTTGAGGGACCATATCGCTCCCTCCTGCTCCTAATCTGTATGAATGCATTTTTTAAATTCCATTTTAATAAATTATAAAATCAAATTGTGTGAGGCAGTTGCTAAATAGCAATCATTGGTACTTTTTACTGGAGAATTTTGTACGCAACAATTTTAATGGTCTTCTTCTGCATTAAAATAAATCTTCAGTTTTAAAATGTCATCCAGTATTTAATTTTATAGCTTGGGAATTTGCTGGGGAGAACCCTAACTTTAATCTTAGCATCCAGTTCTGGCGTAAAATAAGATTAGTGCACAACTTGAAAAGATGTTCAGAAGTGACAGAAGTTTAGAGTTCCAAATCCTTCTTTAGGTTGCTGGTTGTTATGACAACATCCTGACACTAAGCACAACATTATCCTTAATACCTTCGTTAACAAAAATCTATCAAAATCAGTTTTAAACTGAACAATTGATCAAGTATCTTTTGTGGAAAAGTTTCAAAATGCTACTGCCCTTTGAGTAAATAAGTGTTTTCTTAATTTCATTTCCGAAAGATCTGTTCCCAGTTTTTAAACAATGTCCTTGACAACTCCCAACTTGCAAAAATAGTTTCTCCCTGCCTGCCATTACTTTTAATTTTAATGTCTTAGAAAAATTCTTGAAAAAAATTTATTCCCTTAACTTTGTCGAGACAGAAGTGTGAGACAACAACATGGGATGAGTTGAAAACAAGAATGAGCATTTTAAAATCTGGATGTTGCATAACAGGCAATTAATGTAGGTCAGAGAGGATGTTGTGATGAGTAACTGGGATCTGGGGTAATTTAGGACCCAGGTGGCTGAGGTTTGCCTGACCTCAGGTTTGTAGAGACCAACTGGGAGTGCATTGTATTTAGCCAACCTGTTTAGGCATGTTGGAGAGTTTGGGACATGGCCACTATGCTACAAGAGCCCTGAGCAGGAGTGAATTGAAGTTGAAAGTCTAGAGGGAATAAAGGAATAGATCATTGATGATATGTATATTATCTTAATAAGGATGTATAGGTGGAAGGTATTAATTATGTTTAAGTACATTGAGCATAAATAAAGAGAGACTGCTGGGAAACTGTGTTTTGATTAGAAAGGAGATGGGCATTTGTAATGTTGTATTCTGTAAATAAATCTAGTATTAAATATAAAATTGGTATCTGGGGTTCCCTACTTCACCAACTGGCTTAATTAAGATGGTGGCAGAGAACCGCTGCCTCAAGGTGAATAAAACCAAAATACCACGGATTTGGGAAGTCTGAAATTCAATCTAAAAGCAAAAATGCTCAGCATCTATAGAGTGGGAGAAACAGAATTTATGGTCTGAAAGTTTTGGGGTTCTCAGTGATGTGAGGTATGATGTGACCTGTGGCAAAATTGGATGAGAAATCTGGCGAGGCCCATCTTGAATTTGGGAGCTTCCTGCTCCATCTTTAGTGCTTTTCACAAGCTGTGAAGTAAGTTTCTCACCAGACAATGATGCATTGCCAATTGAGGGTGATTATTGCTTTTTAAACACATTGTCCAACTTATTTCTATCAGAATCCCATTTTACCAAACTCATGATAAAATGATGTATCATCCTTCATCATTTCCGCCACCTCCAAACAGACCCCACCACCAAGGATATATTTCCCTCCCCACCCCTATCAGCGTTTCGGAAAGACCACTCACTCCGCGACTCCCTCGTCAGATCCACACTCCCCACCAACCCAACCTCCACTCCCGGCATCTTCCCCTGCAACTGCAAGAAATGCAAAACTTGCGCCCACACCTCCCCCCTCACTTCCCTCCAAGGCCCCAAGGGATCCTTCTATATCTGTCACAAATTCACCTGCACCTCCACACACATCATTTGCTGCATCCGCTGCACCTGATGTGGCCTCCTATACATTGGGGAGACAGGCCGCCTACTTGCGGAACGTTTCAGAGAACACCTCTGGGACACCCGCACCAACCAACCCAACCGCCCCATGGCTGAACACATTAATTCCCCCTCCCACTCCGCCAAGGACATGCAGGTCCTTGGCCTCCTCCATTGCCAGACCATGGCAACATGACGCCTGGAGGAAGAGCGCCTCATCTTCCGCCTAGGAACCCTCCAACCACAAGGGATGAATTCAGATTTCTCCAGCTTTCCCATTTCCCCTCCCCCCACCTTTTCTCAGTCCCAACCCTCAGACTCAGCACCACCTTCTTGACCTGCAATCTTCTTCCCGACCTCTCCGCCCCCACCCCCACTCCGCCCTATCACCCTCACCTTAACCTCCTTCCACCTATCGTATTCCCAATGCCCCTCCCCCAATTCCCTCCTCCCTACCTTTTATCTTAGCCTGCTTGGCACACCCTCCTCATTCCTGAAGAAGGGCTTATGCCCGAAACGTCGATTCTCCTGTTCCTTTAATGCTGCCTGACCTGTTTCAGAAAACCAGAGCAGGTACCTGGTGGATTCAGCTTATTGTTTATTCCAAATGCCCTCCATATTGCTTAAAACCAAGTTGCATACTAGAACGCAAACCTGGTCATCAGCTGCATGCATCCCTCAAACACTAGCATCTGGCATCTAACAACTTTTACAACCATAATGGCACCTCTCTAATACACTGGCAGGGCATTCTGGAGGCACAAACTTGCACTGCAGGTAAGTAGCATTAAAGACTGCAGCAGGGTCACTTGGTACACATAAGCAGGGACTCAATTCATGAATTAAATCAGGCTTTATCTCAGGACTGCTCTCTTAGTGCTTGCTCAGTAGTACCATCTGTACTCTCATATCATTTATTCCCGATTCTTTTAATAGGAATAGCAGCAGTGTAAACAGCTTGGCATCATGCAGAGGTCTAAATGTATCTGACTCCCCAGGAAGTTGAAAGTTTTTTTGTCAAACCATATAATATCCCTTTTCTTTTCACTCACCATTACTCCACCCCAGTTTTTATCTCATACCCTCACATATCTTAAGACACTTAGCTTCTCTCAAAGTGGCTTAAGGACCTATAACTACAAAATATAGTTGCTACTGCTGAAAATGAGGGGGATGGTTTCTCTGCTGATCCATTCTACTGCTGGTTGTGTGGATTTCTGGACGCAATTCTGGAAATTCTTTGGCTGTGAAGGCTCCAGCCCAAAGACTCCTCAGGTAAGTGGGCAGTGTTCAGTCTGAGCTGGGCCAGAAACAGTGATTCTGACTCAGATTGGAAGACTGTAAACAATGATTGTGGTCCTCTGAGTTCTCAGTAAGGCAACTCGAATTGCCCTTTAATCCAAAACATCTAAGCTTGTTACAAGGCAGAATTCAGGACGTGACCCCTTTCATTGCATAATTTCCTATAAATTAAATGGATAGTTCTAAAACATAACTATCGGAGAAACTTCATACATGCAGCAATGTTTTCTGTAAAATCTCTAAAAACTTCCAATTAAAATGTAAACTATACAGTATGTACATCAATCAGCTAGATGCCATTGGTAATACGTGGGTGTCTTCTCTTGTAACTGTAATCTTTTCAAAGGTTAAACATTTGACACTCCGAGTTCTTTAAAATACATCATCCAGCAGTGTTAAGACAATGACAATATTTTAAGTGCACTGACATGTTAAGGATTTTTAGGAAATGACTTTCATTTCAGAACGGATTCATTTTAATAAACTATTTTGAAATGGTTACACGGATTTTCATGACAATCTGTCAAGGAAGGACAGATTCGGAGAAGACCAATTCATCATGGGATTTGTATGACATAGCTCACTCAACACATTAAAGTTTACTGATATAGGATTAGTCATCCAATTATCTCAACCAGAAATTGTCATTTTGCCAGTATGCAACATTCCGAACAAAATCAAGATGTTAAGTAAAGGATACAGTGAAAACATATGATGGCATAAAATAATATTTCACCCCTACGTTCACCCCATTGTAGGTTTGCTGTCTCATATTGTGATTAATTGTGTTGTTTGTAACTTTACTCTTTGTTCAGTCTTATTTAGACGTTGCATATTGATATTGCCATGCACCATGAAAGATACTTTGCATAGCTTAAAAATCATCTCATGTTCAGTTCGGCTCACAGCCTTTATTTGAGAAAATATAATATATAATTTTGAAACTTTTATAATTTACAATTAACATATTAGAATGTTTACAATTTTTAATAAGACAATGAAGATAATGACTGTAGAATGTACACAATCACAGGGTAAAATCATTGCTAGTTGGGCCAGCAGTTACAGTCCATTCCTAGTTGCCCTTCAGAAGGTTCTGGAGAGCTGTGTTCTTGAATCGCTGCAGTCCTTATAGTATAGATATCTCCATAATGTTGTTAGGAAGGGACTTCCTGGACATTGACCCAGCAACACTGCAGGAATAGCGATTTATTTCCAAGTCAAGATTGTGAGTGGCTTGAAAGGGAACTTGCAACTGATGGTATTCACATGTACATGTTACCTTTCTCCATCTAGATAGTAGAGGTCACAGGTTTGGGAGGTGCTGCATAAGGAACCTTGGTGAATTTCTGCAGTGCACCTTGTAGATAGTACACACTGTTGCTGCTGAGCATCAGTTGTGGAGGGAATGGATGCTTGTGGATGGAGTGCTAATCAAGTTGACTGCTTTGTCCTGGATGGTGTCAAGCTTCTTAATTATTGTTGGAACAACACATATCCAGGCAAGTGGAGAATATTTCATTAAAGTCTTGACTTTTGCCTTTTAAATGATGGACAGGCTTTGGCGAGTCAGGTAGGGAGCTACTCGCCACAGTATTCCTAGCCTCTGACCTGCTCTTGCAGCCATTGTGTTTATGTGATGAGTCCAGTTGAAGTTCTGGTCAATGGTAACCCTAAGGATGTTGATAGTGTGGGAACCCAGTGATGATAACGTCAATGAATGCCAAGGGCAGTGGTTAGATGGTCTCTTACTGGAGATGGTCATTGTCTGATATTTATGTAGGCCAAATGTTACTTGCCACTTGTCAGCCTAAGTTTGGATATTGCTCAGACCTTGTTGCATTTGAACATGGATCTAAGCAGTTACGAATGGTGCTAAACATTGTACATTGATCACAATATGATGCCATTCATGTGGGCTGCTTTCTCCTCAATGGTGTCAAACGTCTTGAATGCAGAGATTCAGGCAAGTGGGGATTTCCATCACACTCCTGACATGTGCCTTGTAGGTAATGGACAGTCTTTGGGTGAGTTACTGACTGCAGTATTCCAAGCCACTGACCTGCCCCTGTAGCCACAGCACTTATATTGACTAGTCAAGTACAGTTTCTAATGAATGGTAACCTCCCAATATACTAATAGTGGGGGATGGTAATACCTTTGAATGTCAAGGGTGATGGTGAGATTCTTTCTTGTTGGAGGGAATGATTGCTTGGCATGAATATTATTTACCATCTGAGAGTCAATACCTAGATATTGCCCACATTTGGGGAGTCACACTTTCGCACATTTAGAAATGGTCTGCTTCAGTATCTGAGGGCCTGCAAATGATGCTGCTGAACATTGTGCAATCATTAGTGAACATAACAACTTATGACCCTGTGATGGAGGGAAGGTCATTGATGAAGGAGCTGAAGATGGTTGGCTCTAGCTTACTACCCAGAGGAACTTCTGCAGAGATGTCCTGGGACTGAGATGACTGACCTCCAACAACTCCAATCGTCTTCTGTTGTGACTGATATGATTCTATTTAGTGGAAAGTTTTCCACTTGATATTCATTGAACCAGTTTTACTAGGGCTCCTTCATGCCACACTCAGTTGAATGCAGCCTTGATGTTAGTCTCACCTTATCTCTGGAATTTAACTCCTTTTTGAAACTCATGTTTGAAACAAGGATGTAATGAGGTCAGGAGATGAATGGTCCTGGTGGAACTCAAACTGGGCATCACTGAGCACTGATGATACCTTCCATCACTTTACTGCCAATTGAGAGTAGCCTGATGGGGTGGTAATTGACTGGATTTAGATTGGTCCTGCTTTTTGTGTACAGATTATACCACACAATTTTCCACATTGTTGGGGAGATGCAAGTGTTATAGCTATAATGGAACAACTAGTTTAGGGGATCCGCAAGTTATGTAGCACAGGAATGTGGTCATGACCCATAACATTTGCAGTATCCAGTGCCTCCAACTGTTTCTTGGTAAGTTGTGGAGTGAATCAAATTGGCTGGAGACTGGTATCTGTGATATTGGAAATTCTGAAAGAGGACAAGGTGGATCATCCACTCTGCACTTCTGGTGAAGATTGCTGTGAATGCTTCAACCTTATTATTTGCACTGATATGCTTGTCTTCCCCGTTATTGCAAATGTTTGTGGAGCCTTCTTCTCCAGGGAGTTATTTATTTGTCCAACAACATTCCTGATTGGATGTGGCAGGACTACAGAGCTTAGATCGGATCTATTCATTATGCAACCAAACAGATCTAATTATCCCTTGCTACTTATGCTGTTTGGCATGCATGTAGTCCTGTTTCATAACTTCACCAGGTTGACACCTCATTTTCAGGTATGCCTTGTGCTGATCCTAACATGCCCTCAGCACTTTACATTGAACCAGGGTTGATCCTCTGGCTTGATGGTAATGGATGAATGGGGAACATGCTAGACCATGAGGTTGTAGAGTGTGCTGGAGTAAAATTCTGCTTCTGTTGATGACCTACAGTGCCTCATGGATGCCCAGTCTTGAGTTGCTATATCTGTTCAAAGTCTGTCCCATTTAACCCAGGGATAGTGCCATATGCTACCTTGGAGGTTTTTCTCAATATGAAGACCAGAGTTAGTCTCAATGAGGATTGTCAAGTGGTCACTCTTGCCAATACTGTCATGGACAGAAGAATCTTCAACAAGTAGATTGGTGAGGATGAGGTCAACCATATTTTTCCATCTTGTTGGCTCCCTCACCATCTGCCGCAGACGAGGTCTGGTAATAATATCCTTTAGGATACAACCAGCTCAGTAAGTAGTGTTGCTGCTTATGAACACATGTTTAGTTGGATGTTTTCAGAGGAAATAATGGCAAGGTCAAAAAATGCCTCAATATCAGCATTTAGATGGTAACCATAATCGCAATCTGCCAACTCCACATAAGCCCATGCCAACATTGAGATAGAGCTTAGCTTGAGCCATGCCAGATGTGAGAATGAGCAGCACCGTTACCATTTTAAAACCAAAACAGCACCCCCATAGCACCAAAGCTGTGACCACTACAGAAATGATTTTTGCAGCCCTTTACGTAAAGTATCACACAACGGCAAGAATATAAACTCGCTGACATTTCAATGTAATATTGAAGGAGTGCTTCAATGTTGAAAAAGCTGTTTTCAAATGAGGGGTTAAAATATCAAGATGGGAAATATCCTGTTGCATTATGAAAATAAAATGTCCCAACATTCTGTCCAATATTTATCCTTCCATCAATGAAACAAATAATCTGGCCATTCACTTCATTGTTATTAATGAGAAGTGACTGTGTCTGAATTAACTTCCATATTTATCTGTGCCATTCATTCTCAAAAAAAATTGATTGTTGTAAAGTTCTCTGGGAATCTCAGGGTATGTAGTCATGCATTTACTACTTGGGATTCCCACCCCAAATTCTAATGTTCTCTATCTCTCTCATCTCCTTTAAAATGTTCCTTAAAACTTACGTTTTAGTTCTTAGTCATCTGCACTAATTGCATCAGATGGAGTTAGTACCAAGTTTAGTTTGAAACCGCTCCTGTGAAGTGTTTTAATGTGTTAAGAGTGCCAGATAAATGCAAGTTGTTATTACCGTTCCAGTTGAAAGCTGCTGCGTTAAAAACAAGTTCCTTCCATTTCTATGTACAAAGTTCATCAAATTCCATCAGGGATTTTCTTGCTATGTATTAGGAAGTTCCAGTTGATAAATGTTCACAGTTTAAAGATCTGGGTGCTACATAATAAAGAGTCAATGAAAACAAATCAAAACCACTCTAACAATTTTATCACTAAATCTATTTGCTCAAGGACAAAAGAAAGTGAAAATGTTCTTCCAACTCTCTCTTACAAGCTGTCTCTCAATTTACGTTCCCCTCAGATTAGTCAGAGCTTGAATTCAATGCTTGGGGGAGCGCTGCTTTCAAGTCTTGTGGTGGGTTGTGTAAGCTTGAGGAGTAAGCATTTAAAATAAAGAACCTCAATAAATTACTTATTAAATCAATGATTTAATTTAATTTAATTAACTAATTAGATTTCAAAACATTAAAAACAAACAGTGAATTAATAGCTTTAAGCTTTAATTAATTGAGTATATTATAGAGTTACACAGAAATGGTTCTTTTTATTTCAAAAATAAACTTTATTCATAAAATCACCTATAAGTACATACAAATGTTTTAAGTCAGTTCTGCATATCTTTGCAGAAAACAGAAACAAAATATTTCTCAGAGCTTCTATACAGTTGCAAAAAAAGGCCTTTTCTACTTATGCAACAAACTATTTATATTCATTTGGAGGCACCAAAAGGGTCTGACAACTGAATGGATTTTCATTATACTTGGGCAGAAAAACATTAGACAGTGGTGTCTCCTCATTGTGTCTGTCCCAAGCTTTAGTACGTCCCTCAGCACTAAACCTGAACCTTGGAATATGTAGGTTTGCAACACTCAGTTGAGGTCAACTCTTCACATTGGAAGAGCACAAGTTATGGGCAGATCAAAGAACATCTTCCAGCGGGTTGATGGTCTTCCAGGTGCAATCGATGTTTGTCTCAGTGTGCGTCCTGGCAAAAAGCCCATAGTACACAGAGTCCTGCATCACGGAGCTGCTCGGGATGAACTTTGACCAAAATGTTGCATCTGTCTCCAGATATTTTTTGCAAAGACACATTCCAGAAGGAAATGTATGATAGTCTCCTCACCGGCACAGGCACTTTTGTGGGCAGCATAGAGATTGGACATCCATGAAATGACTTTGGCAGTCTGCTCAGGAAACCACAAGACAGAAGCCATCTTCTCCTTTTCCCACAGGGTCTCAAGGACATTACATACTGACCACAGCCTGATGGATTTGTTACAATTGTTTTTTTGAAAATTTTTCCACAACGAACACGTGATATGGAATGGTCCTTCACAACACAGAGACAGTAGAACCTTCAGTACATAGTGACCCTTGGTGTTTGTGTACTGAGGGACTATGCAAAGCTTGATGAAGCCGCACACAAAGGTTGCATCAGTATGAGGACAGTGTTGCGCACATTCTCCCCTCTCTTGGCCAGAGCATTGTACATAGAACAAAGAACAAAGCGCAAAGAAAATTTGCAGCCCAGGAACAGGCCCTTCAGCCTGAGCCAATCCAAATCCACTGTCTAAACCTGTTGTCCAAATCCTAAGCATCTTTATCCATCTGCTCCTCATCTACTCATGCATCTGTCCAGATGCATCTTAAATGAATCTACTGAGCCTGCCTCTACTACCTCTGCTGGCACCATGTTCCAGGCACCTACCACCCTTGTGTAAAGTACTTTCCACATGTATCCCCCTTAGACTTTTCAGCTCTCACCTTGAAAGTGTGACATCTTGTTATTGAATCCTTCAGCCTGAAATAAAGCTTATCTCTATCTACCCTTTATGCTTTTGTAGACCTCAATCGGGTCCCCCCTCAATCTCCTTTTTTTCTAATGAAAACAATCCTAACCTACTCAACCTCTCTTTGTAGCTAACACCTTCTATACCAGGCAATATCCTCGTAAACCTTCTCTGCACCCTCTCCAAAACAACCACATCCTTTTGGTAATGTGGCGACCAGAACTGTACATAGCATTCTAAATGCAGCCAACACAATGTCTTGTACAATTTTAACATGATCTGCCAGCTCTTATACTCAATACCCTGTCCAATGAAGGCAAGCATACCATATGCCTTCTTGACCACTCTGTCCATCTGTGCAGCAACCTTCAAGGTACAATGGACCTGAACTCCCAGATCTCTCTGCTCATCAACTTTACCCAAGGCTCTTCCGTTTACTGTATAATTCGCTCTAGAATTAGACTTCCCAAAATGCATCGCCTCACATCTGCCTGGATTGAACTCCATCTGCTACTTCTCCGCCCAACTCTCCAGTCTATCTATATTCTCCTGTATTCTTTGATAATCCCCTATGCTTTCTGCTACTCCACCAATCTTCATGTCGTCTGCAAACTCGCTGATCAAACCAACAATACCCTCTTCCAGATCATTATGTAAATCACAAACAACAGTGGTCCCAGCACTGATCCCTGTGGAACACCACTGGTCACCTTTTTCCATTTCGAGAAACTCCCTTCAACTACTACTCTCTGTCTCCTGTGGTTCAACCAGTTCTTTATTTACCTAGCTAGAACACCCTGCACACCATGTGACTTCACTTTTTCCATTTGTTTACCATGGGGAACTTTATCAACGCCTTACTAAAGTCCATGGATATGGCATCTACAGACCTTCCTTCATCTATCAACTTGGTCACTTCCTCAAAGAACTCTATTAAGTTGGTAAGGCACAATCTCTCCCGCACAAAACCATGTTGCCTATCACTGATAAGCCCATTCCTTTCCAAATATAAAGAGATTTTATCCCTCAGTACCTTCTCCAGCAACTTTCCCACCACTGATGTCATGCTCACTGCGCTGTAGTTACCCGGAATTTCCGTACTACTCTTCTTGTACAGACAGACAACATGAGCAACCCTCCAGCACCTCACCTGTGTTTAAGGATGCTACAAAGATATCTGTCAGGGCCCCAGCTACTTCTTCTCTTGCCTCCTTTAGCAACCTGGGATAGATCCCATCCGGTCTGGGGATTTATCCACCTTAATAACCTCTAGCCTTCCCAACGCATCTTCCCTACTTATGTCAACGTGATCTAGAGTAATCAAACTTCTATCTCTAATCTTAACATTTATCATGTACCTCTTCTCAGTGAATACTGATGCAAAATAATCATTCAGAATCTCACCCATTCTCTCAGGTTTGACACACAGCCTTCTTTACTTATCCTTTAGTGGACCAATCCTTTCTCTAGTTACCCACGTGCTTCTTATATAAGAATAAAATACTTTTCTCCTTAATTCTGCTCACTAAAGATATCTCATGACCCCTTTTAGCCCACTTGATTCATCATGTAAGACTGTCCTACTCTCCTGATATTCATCCAGGGCCTGTTCTGTTCTTAGCTGCCTGGACCTTATGTACGCTTCCCTTTTCCTCTTGGCTAGTCGTACAATTTCTCCTGTTATGCACAGTTCACAAATCTTGCCTTTCCTATCCTTTGCTTTCAATGGGACATGCCTATCCTGCACTATCTTTAACCTATCATTGAAAGGCTCTCACATATCAAATGTAGACTTCCCTTCAAATAGCTGTGTCCAATCCACATTTCCCAGCTCCTGCCTAATTTTGGTATAATTGGCCTTGGCCCAGTTTGGTATTCTTCCCTTAGGACCACTCATCTTTGTCTACGATTATTCTAAAACTTATAGAATTGTGGTCAGTGTTCCCAAAGAAATCCCCCACCCTGCAACTTTTACCACCTGGCCTGGCTCATTCCCCAACACCAGATCCAATATCACTCCTTCCCTTATCGGACTATTGACATACTGCCCTAGAAAACTCTCCTGGGCGCTTCTTACAAACTCTACCCCATCCATACCTCTGACACTAGAGTACCCCAGTCAATGTTGGGAAAATTAAAATTTCCCATCACCACACCCTGTTGACTCTACATCTTTCCATAATCTGTTGACCTATTTGTTCTTCTATCTCACGCTCACTGTCGGGAGGCCTGTAATACAGCCCCATCAATGTAACTGCACCCTTGTTATTTCTCAGCTCCACACACAATGCCTCACTACTCAAGCCCTCCATAGTGTCCTCCTTTAACACAGCCGTGCTATCATCCCTGACCAGCAATGCAACTCCTCTCTCCCTTTTACATCGCTTCCTGTCCTGTCTAGAGTGTCTATATTCTGGAACATTTAGTTGTCTATCATGTCCGTCCTTCAATTAAGTCTCTGTGATTCCAATAACATTATACTCCCAGGCACCAATTCAAGAAGTGATTGCTGGGCCTCTTGCTGAGATATTTGTGTCATTGATAGTCACAGGTGAGGTGCCGGAAGACTGGAGGTTGGCTAACGTGGTGCCACTGTTTAAGAAGGGTGGTAAGGACAAGCCAGGGAACTATAGACCGGTGAGCCTGACGTCGATGGTGGGCAAGTTGTTGGAGGGAATCCTGAAGGACAGGATGTCCATGTATTTGGAAAGGCAAGGACTGATTAGGGATAGTCAACATGGCTTTGTGCGTGGGAAATCACACCTCATAAACTTGATTGAGTTTTTTGAGGAAGTAACAAAGAGGATTGATGAGGGCAGAACGGTGGATGTTATCTATATGGACTTCAGTTCGACACGGTTCCCCATGGTAGACTTGTTAGCAAGGTTAGATCTCATGGAATACAGGGAGAACTAGCCATTTGGATACAGAACTGGCTCAAAGGTAGAAGACAGAGGGTGGTGGTAGAGGGTTGTTTTTCAGACTGGAGGCCTGTGACCAGTGGAGTGCCACAAGGATCAGTGCTGGGTCCTCTACTTTTTGTCAGTTACACAAATGATTTGAATGCGAGCGTAAGAGGTACAGTTAGTAAGTTTGCAGATGACACCAAAATTGGAGGTGTAGTGGACAGTGAAGAGGGTTACCTCAGATTACAACAGGATCTGGATCAAATGGGCCAATGGGCTGAGAAGTGGCAGATGGAGTTCAATTCAGATAAATGCAAGGTGCTGCATTTTGGGAAAGGAAATCTTAGCAGGACTTATACACTTAATGGTAAGGTCCTAGGGAGTGTTGCTGAACAAAGAGACCTTGGAGTGCAGGATCACAGCTCCTTGAAAGTGGAGTCGCAGGTAGATAGGATAGTGAAGAAGGCATTTGATATGCTTTCTTTTTTTGGTCAGAGTGTTGAGTACAGGAGTTGTGAAGTCATGTTGCGGCTGTACAGGACATTGGTTAGGCCACTGTTGGAATATTGTGTGCAATTCTGGTGTTCTTTCTATCGGAAAGGCGTTGTGAAACTTGAAAGGGTTCAGGAATGATTTACAAGGATGCTGCCAGGGTTGGAGGATCTGAGCTACAGGGAGAGGCTGAACAGGCTGGGGCTGTTTTCCCTGGAGCGTTGGAGGCTGAGGGGTGACCTTATAGAGGCTTACAAAATTATGAGGGGCATGGATAGGATAAATAGACAAAGTCTTTTCCCTGGGGTTGGGGAGACCAGAACTAGAGGTCATAGGTTTAGGGTGAAAGGGGAAAGATATAAAAGAGACCTAAGGGGCAACTTTTTCACAAAGAGGGTGGTGTGTGTATGGAATAAGCTGCCAGAGGAAGTGGTGGAGGCTGGTACCAATTGCAACATTTAAGAGATATTTGGATGGGTATATGAATAGGAAGGGTTTGGAGGGATATGTGCCATGTGCTCACAGATGGGACTAGATTGGGTCAGGATATCTGGTCGGCATGGATGGATTGGACCGAAGGGTCTGTTTCCACGCTGTGCACCTCTATGACTCTATGACTCTAAGTCCTAAGTTCATCTGCCTTACCCACTATACTACTTGCATTAAAGTATATGCACTTCAGCCACCAGTTCTTCTGCATTCATCTGCTCTCTGCCTACTCTTCCCCTTATTAATGCTAACTTCATGATTCTTACAGACGCCAGTTTCCACCTCACTGTCTACTTGTCCTCTTCCGGTTCCCAACCCCCTGCCACATGAGTTTAAAACCTCCTCAACAGCAGTAGCTAAAACACCTCCAAGGACATTAGTTCCAGTCTGGTTCAGATGTAGACCATCCAATTTGTAACAGTCCCACCTTCCCCAGAACCGGTCCCAATGGCCAACAAATCTGAACCCCCTCCCTCCTATACCATCCCTCAAGCCACGTGTTCATCCTGCATATTCTTTCATTTCTACATTCATCTCTGGCCATCATAGTGTCCATCTCTGACTCTGAATTGAATGGAAGATGGCTCAGGTGACTGCACTGGCAGAGGTTTGGGATTGTGCCAGACCTGCATCACATACAACAATAGCAAGAGACTCTCACACCTGACAATCAGGTTTTTACCCACAATGGAGAGGGAGCGGTGCTACAATTTGCCTCACGTTGGCAATAAGCTCATTCCAAGTTTTTAGGCATATCTCAAACCCCTGAACCAGATTCCCAGGATCTTCAAATAATCTGTCCTGGTGATAAAGGGAATAAAGTTTCAGTCAGTCCAGTTCCCAAAGGACATGGCCTCGTTCTTGCCTTGGATTTGCCTTGACTGCTGGGGCCAGTTCGAACTGGTTGCAGATGCCTATGTGTCTGTGCACTGACTGACAGTGGATTCGAGCAGAAAACTGAGTCGTTAGTTAGGTACAAGGAGGCTTTGACCTGCAGGCCTTCATTGCCTGGAACAGTCACCCTTCCCAGACTCGCATTCTACCTGATGGACTCAGCTAAACGGTCTATAAACAGACAAACAAGGCAGGAGAGAGTGGGCTGCCGACTCTGATCAGGAAGTTTTCTGATTCTCATCTGCCGATTGCGGCTGCGCTGACAATGGGTGTAGACCAGTCAGATCCAATTTGGGATTCCATCCCCAAAGTCCTTTCTGGAGATCTTGTCCCACATGGAGCTGTGCAATATCTTGTCAAAAGCCTTCTCCAGGTCCAGGCTGATGAGGCAGGCCTTTACTCTCCCTTGTCCTGCACAATCATATCCCTAAGGAGCGCAAGGCTCTGAGAGCATCCTGACCAGTACAGCACAGATTTGGTCAGGGTGAATCACTGATCCCAAGCAGACCTGGCTCAGTTACTGAAGACCTTAGTCAGAATTGTGACATCTGTACTCTGCCATGAAAGTGTTCACCAATTTCTAATTGTCTCCCTCTCCCCCTTCTGCTTGTGGATGAGGGTGATGATACCTTTCCTCACCGACTCACACACGTTTTACTTGGCAGAAGCATACTGTTGTACACCTCCAGCATATCCTGGCCAAACAAATCTCCAACTCAGCTGGTAAGCCACCATTTCTAGGAGTTCTACTCTTCTCTAAGGACTCAAGGGTACGAGTCAACTCATGAAGGGATCACGGCTGATCCAGCCTCTCCCATGTGCTGTTGTCTAAGATCTCCATGATAGAAAGGCAATAGTCCATGGGCTTTTTAATCAGGAGAAATGCTGCCTCAGCAGCTTGTACAAGTTCGTCCAAAGCAATGTACCAAGCAAAGGCATCTTAGCAAGTGCCTGCTACTCAAGTTACTTCAACATAGAGTTATTGAGTTGGAATACAAGCTGCAGATTTTTGAAAAATATCAGGATGGGAGGGGGTTTCGCTGGACGGTTTGACCCAGGACCCAGTTAATAGGGCCCAGATTTTCACCATAGCAAAATGAAGAAAATCCCTGAAAAGGGTAAGTCTGCCCAAAGGTATCATTTCTGATTTTCACAGGAATAGGTTTAGAAACCCACAGTGCACAGAGTAGATCAGGTCAGAATAGGTGTGTTTCAGTAAATTTGATTGGAATATCAGGATATGTCTTTGGAAAGCTTAGATATTTTTGAGGATTTGGTCCCAGAACATCTCATAAAGGTGGGTTCAGGTATCATTTGGGGTGACAGGTATCTTTTGGGATAGTTTAAAGTAGACACAAAAGTATGCATTCATTATGAGCAGGAGGGTAACTAGGGGATGGATAGGTCCATTTAAAGACAAAGGCGGGAACTTATACATGGTGGCAAAAGAGGCCCCTTAATGAGTACTTTGCATTGGTATTCACCAAAGAGAAAGACATGGATGATAGTAAGTTTAGAGAGAGTTTTGTTGATACTCTGGGACATGGCAATATTAAGAAGGAGGACGTATTGAGTGGGTATATTGAAAACCATTAAGTTAGATAAGTTCTCAAGGTCTGATGGGATCTATCCCAAGATATTAAAGGCAGCAAGGGGGGAGATTGCTGGGGCCTGGACAGAGATCATTGTATCCTCTTTAACCACAGGCAAGGTCCCAGAAGATTGGAGAATACCTAACGTTGATCCTTTGTTCAAGAAGGGCAACAGAGATAATCAAGGAAACTATAGTTGGTGAGCCTTACAACAGTGATTGGGCAATTTTTGGCGAAGGTTCTTTGGGACAGGATTTACTTGCACTTGTAGAAGAATTGATTATTAGGGACACTCAGCATGTTTTTTCAATTGGGGAGGTCTTGTCACATAAACTTAGTTGAGTTTTTTGAGGAGGTGACGCAGATGATTAATGAGAGTAAGGCAGTGGGTGTTGTCTACATGGACTTTACTGAAACATTTGACAAGGTCCCTCATGGCAGGCTGGGTCCAGAGATCAAAATGCAAGGATTAGTGCTTGGACCTCTGTGTAATATGTATGAATGATTTGGATGACAATGTCATTGTACTGATTAGTAAGCTCGAAAATGCCACGAAAATTGGTAGAGTTGTAGATAGTGAGAAAGGGTAGCAAAGGATCCAGCAGGATACAGTCATTTAATGATGATGGGAGCTTTAGCGACTATGGTCATATCAAAGAAAAGGGGCAAACAATAAGTTAATATTTTATAGGGCCTGCAGAAGCAAGCCACGTGTCATTTCAGGGTGACTTAATTCTTGGGACATGAAATTTTGCTTTCCCAGTGGCAAGTTCAGTTTTTGACATTAACGCAGCAGCATATTTGTGATGTGGCAGGCCTCCTGTTGGGTAGCAATTTCCAACTTGTAATGTACTGTAATGTCTTGAATACCATTATATGAAAACGTTTTGTCATTACATCTTACTATCATGATAAAGTCAGTGGCATACAAGAATCTCATGATATCAGGTTCATATTTGTTTAAAGAGAATGTGCAGCATTCAGCTTTGTGCACTTGTGGCTGAGGTAAGCAGTTTTCCCCATTGAACTCTGTGACACAATGGAGGGGAGAACAGAGTGGCAGCTTACACTGTGGCTCAGGACTGCAAAGGTGTATCAGGGTAGGTGAAGGATGGCATGAGGGAGAGTTTGAGAGGGTTTAGTGTCATGGAAGAGGGAGGTGGGATTCAAGGAAGGACAGAGGATGGGGTCAGGTACATGAAGGAGAGAAGTAGAAAGGGCCAGACATCCTTGGTGTGGATGGAGGATTGAGGTCAGTCAAGGCAAGAAAATAAGGGATCTAAATGGCACAGTTAATACCATTGTAATGTGGATCCATCTCTGGATGTTGGCTGGTAGAGTCCTCACAGGAATAGGTTTAGAAACCCACAGTGCACAGAGCAGATCAGGTCAGAATAGGTGTTGACTGTCAACATTTCAATAATTCCTTCTGAGAGTGATTTTAAAAAAATCTTTTTCAATGTATAAAACAGAGAACCAATGAGCTTGCAAGTTCAGCCATAATCTACAGAGTAGTGAGTACACCACAAGCATGAAAACGTTCAAAAAATAGTGAAAGGAAAATACAGCATACTATCTTCCATGATAAACCCCTGTCCGAATGCTCCAATACATATCAATGTATGCTCAGCATGAGATCTGCCAGCACATTTAGACCTATGATTTACTTCTTTAGTTCAACGGTAATCTTGGCGTCAGAAACATTTAAAATCCAGCAACTCCTCATTTATTAAGGTATTTTTTTAAAAACAGGGGTTTTACAATGAGACAAATAGTGCAAATGTGGTCATTCACATCAAATCAATAACTTCTACAGAATTCCCATTTGAGAGGATTTCAACAGGGAACAAGCAGATGACAATCGATGACAGGAACATTGCCATTTTCTTTTAACCAAGCATGTGCACACGCTAAATTTTGCTGCCAGTTTTACATAGTGATGATAGGGAATTTTGATAATATCATCATGATTTACAACTGCAAAACACATGTTGAGCAACCAGCTCTGGCTGTTTTAGACAGATTATTGTGCAGAGACTGATTTGATTAGTAATCACTTTGTAGAAGTTCCTCTGGGGAAAGTTATCATAATGTGATAAAATCCTATATAAGTTTGAGATGATGTAGTTATATCTCAAGTTTGGGATCTAGATTTAATGAAAGCCATTTAAGTAAATATGAGATTAAGTTTAAAGGTCAAAGAGGTACCCCTTCTTATTCCCCTCATGGATGGTTCTTGGACTTCAGGATTTTATAAAGAATAAAAACGCTGACACAGGGTTTGTCTCATCCAGAAACTAGATGTTGTATTGAATACACTAATACAGATGTGATAGATCAGACAATACAAATATAAGTTAAAATAAAAGTTCAGGATCTTCTGCAATTATCTGAAAAGGACACCTCCAGTTCCCAGTTGAACCCTGGCACGATGTGACTACGAGAAAGTGAGGACTGCAGATGCTGGAGATCAGAGCTAAAAAATGTATTGCTGGAAAAGCGCAGCAGGTCAGGCAGCATCCAAGGAGCAGGAGAATCGACATTTTGGGTATAAGCCCTTCTTCAGGAATCCGATGTGACTACAACTCCCAGTTAACCCAGCAAAGACACCACGATTTGTTCTCAACTACCTAAAGTACAAACATAGTTATACATTTCCACCCCAACTCTTACAAAAGAAGCAAGATTAACATCTATGTTCCCTTCACCCACCTCTGGTATTCATCATCCACTTGGACACTTTCCTCTGGCCTCTTACCTGCCCTTGATCTCTTCATTGAAAACTGTTGGCTTGATATCGGCCATCTCATTGTCTGTGCTCCTCTCACCCACTCTAACCGTCCTCTTCTGAAATTGCTGCACTTCACTGTCTCAGGTCCAACTCTAACTTTGTCACCAAACCTGTCAACAAGGGTGGAACCATTGTAGTGTGGCGCACTGATCTTTACTTTTCGGAGGCTGAACATCAACTTTCCGCCACTTCTTCCTACCTTTCCCTACATCTGAATATCAAGCATTGTTGCCAGGACTATCATCAACCTCATTATTTCTGGAGATTATTCCCCGCACTGCCACCAACCTCCCAACCTCAGAAAGCCCACTCCTACCTCAAACGTAAAATCCACAAACCATACTGTCCCAGTAGGCCCATTGTATCAGCCTGTTCCTGCCCCACCGAGCTCATTTTCTCCTAGCTTACCTCTATCCTCTACCTGTCCAGACCCTGCCCACCTACATCTGAGATTCCTCTGATGTCATCTGCCATATTAACAATTTCCTGTTGCCTGGCCCTAACTGTCTCCTGTTCACCGTGGATGTCCAAACTCTCTGTACCTCCATTCCCCACCAGGATGGTCTGAGAGCTCTCGGCTTCTTCCTCAACCGGGGTCTGAACAATTGCCATCCACCACCACTCTTCTTCGCTTAGCTGAACGTATTCTCTCATTGAACGGTTTCTCCTTTAATTCATCTCATTTCTGCCAAGTCAAATGGCCAGACCCCCTCAAAATATTTTAAGAAGGTAGCCCAGTCACTAATGTTTTCTTATTTTAAAGGCAGATGTGAAGTGGGTGTTCCAGGTGTGGTGCAGCTAGTCAAACCATTTGTTTTTAAGCAAAACAGAACTTATTGAATCATAAACACAGGGCAGCACGGTGGCTCAGTGGTTAGCACTGCTGCCTCACAACACTAGGGACCTGGTAAAAACAATGACTGCAGATGCTGGAAACCAGATTCTGGATTAGTGGTGCTGGAAGAGCACAGCAGTTCAGGCAGCATCCGAGGAGCAGTAAAATCGACGTTTCGGGCAAAAGCCCTTCATCAGGAACAAAGGCAGAGAGCCTGAAGCATGGAGAGATAAGCTAGAGGAGGGTGGGGGTGGGGAGAAAGTAGCATAGAGTAGTTGCAGTGGGAGGTTCGATTCCAGCCTCGGGCGATTGTCTGTGTGGAGTTTGCACATCGTGCTGGGTGCATTAGTCAGAGGGAAATGGATCTGGGTGGGTTACTCTTCGGAAAGTACTCTTGGGCTTGCTGGGCTGAATGGCCTGTTTTCACACTGTAGGGAATCTAATCTAAACAAAAGAAAGCGGAATTTAAAGTAACTTAACTATTGGAAAAATTAACCGATATAGCAACTTAATTAAGTGTTGCAATATAGTAACATCCCATAAACACACCCCTTTGCAAAAAGGTAAATTCAAACATAGATTCTTACATGCATAAAGGAACATTTGGAGAGAGATTTCAGAGAAAGTTAGTGGATTCTTTTACTAAAGCTTGCAAAACTGCTGGACTCCAACATCTTGTGAAGGCTACAAATAAAAAAGAACTAGAAAAAAATGAACTGGGAAAACTGGCAAACCCCATTCCATTGTTGAACTGTTTAACTCTCTAGACTCCTCAGCACCTCTGCCTTTACGACTTCTCTTCAAATATAAAGGGGCAGGTACTCATGTGACTCAGCCAACGTTGTCTCTCTTCTACGTTGCAGGCAAGGATACCCTGAGGCATTGTACATTGGGGAAACCGAGCAAAGGCTATGACAACGGATGAATGGGCACCGCACATCAATCAAAAGACAGTAGTGTTCTCTCCCAGTTGGGGAACACTTCAGTAGTCCAGAACATTCGACCTCGGACCTTCAGGTGACCAGCCTACAAGGCGGACTTCGGGACAGGCAGCAGCAAAAAGTGGCCAAGCAGAGGCTGATAGCTACATTTGGTACCCATAGGGAGGGCCTCAACTGGGACCTTGGGTTCATGTCACACAACCGATGACCACCATTGCACTATACACACACACACACACACAGGCACTCCTATACACACACATACACACATACACATGGACACACATGTACACAGACACGCACACAGACACTCACACACACCTTTACAGACACACACATTCCCACACATGCATCCTCTCAGAGACTTAGACCACTCATGCACACACATATGCTCTCCCTCTCACAGACACTCACAACCTCCCACCCCAGACACACACAAACTCTCAACTCACATACACACTCATATACACTCTCTCTCTCACTCACAACCCCCCAACCCAGACAGACAGACACACACACACACAAAGACCCACATGCACACATATATATACATATACGTTTGTGGGGTGAATTTGGACTTGCAGAGTTACATTGTACTTTGCTCAAAAACTGCATGAATTCATGTGAAACTCTGTTATCTCACTTTTTAGTTTACAATCAGTCTAAACATTATGGCAAAGGCAGAGAACACCAGGGGCTAACACCTTCAACATATTGTCTAGCTAACACCAATTGTTACAGTTAACCGGAGAATGCAACTTTTTCAAAAAAACGTTTAGTGATTTTCACATGAAAGAAGTGAAACTATCATAGTATTCTAACAGATGAAAGCCTCAACAAACAATTATGGCATTATTCAATGTATAATTTCAGTTACATCACACTGTAAACTTTTGCTACAAATTCTGTGTCTGACAATTGTGCCCTCCACAACCACCTGATGAAGGAGCGGCGCTCCGAAAGCTAGTGTGCTTCCAATTAAGTCTGTTGGACTATAACCTGGTGTGTGGTTTTTAACTCAAAAAAAAGGACTTTTTAAAGTGACAGCATCGTCACAAAGGACTTGTTATGGGTACTCACATGGGTCACAGTTATGCCTGTCTCTTTATGGGATATGTGGAAAAATCTTTGTTCCAGTCCTACACTGGCCCCCTCCCACAACTCTTTTGTCTGTGCCTCGATGACTGTTTTAATGTGCTTCATGCTCCTGCCTGGACCTTGATAAATGTGTTCATTTTACCTCTAGTTTCCCTTTCTCACTTTCACATGGTTCATCTCTGACACTTACCTTCCTTTCCTTGACTTTACATCTCCATTTCATAGGGAATAAACTTTCCACTCCCATTCACTACGCCACTGACTCCCACAGCTACCTTCACTACAGCTCTTCGCATATTCTGTAAGAATTCCATCCCATTCCTTTGCCTACATAGTATCTGTTCAGACGATGTCACCTTCCAAAACAACACTGCTGATATGGCTTCCTTCTTCTATAAACATTATTCCCAACCCACTGTGGTTGACAGGGCCCTCAAACACATTTGAACTATCACCCATGCTTCCACCTTCGCTCCTTCCCATCACTCACAACAATGTGATTGGGTTCCCCTTGTCCTCTCTTTTCATCCCACTCGCCTCCACATTCAAAGGATCATCCCCCGCCATTTCAGATAACTTCAGCAGAATACCACCACCAACCACATCCCGCCCCCACCCCTCAATTCCCATGTCTGCACCTCACAGGGACTGTTCCCTTGGGACATTCGATCCCATTCTTCGATAACTGCCAACGCCAACCCCACTTCCCACAACTTCTTTCCATGTAACCGCAGAGTGTGCAACACCTGCCCCTTCACCTCTTTGCTGCTCACCATCCAAGGGCCTAAACAGTCTTTCCACATGAAGCAGTATTTCACCTGTATCTCCTTCAATCTGGTCTATTGCATTTGCTGTACCCAATGTGGCCTACTCTACATTGGAGAAACGAAATACAGACTGGGTGACCACTTTGCAGAACACCTCCACTCTGTGCACCAAATGATCCCAATTTTCCCATAGCTGTTCTTTTTAACATAGCATCCTGCTTGCATGCCCACTTCTCTGTCCTTGGGATGCTGCAATGCTCCAGCAAATCACAGCACAAACTGGAGAAACAACCTCTCATCTTCAGATTAGGCACTTTACAAACTTCTGGACTTGATATTAAGTTTGACACTTTCTGAGTGTGAACCCATTCCCACTCCTTCCCTTCTTTTAGGTTCACTAGTAGCATTCTCTGTCAGCATGTCCTCTCTCCCCTCCCCCCACTCCATCAAGTCTGGCAGTTAGACACACCATTGTTCTGCCTTTCTCACATTCCAACCAGTTAATCTATACTATCAGCTCCCTTTCTCCCCCAGACTCAACGCACCCACTATTGCATAAACAATTGCCCCCCTCCATACTTCATGGAAGCTCTGATGAAAGGTCATCTAGACTCAAAATGTTAGCTTGCTCTCTCTCCATGGATGCTGCCTGACCTGCTTTGATTTCCAGCATTTGTTTTTAACATTATTGCCAGTCTGCCACTCTATCAACCTTCTCTTCATTCTAGCAATGATATCACATTCCATGTGCTCATCAAATGTGGACGGCACCGTGGCTCAGTGGTTAGCACTACTGCCTCATAGTGCCAGGGACCTGGATTCAATTCCTGCCTCGGGCAATTGTCTGTGCGGAGTTTGCACATTCTCCCTGTGTCTGCATGGGTTTCCTCCAGGTGCTCTGGTTTCCTCCCACAATTCAAAGATATGCAGGTCAGGTGAATTAGTCATGCTAAATTGCCCGTAGTGTTAGATGCATTAGTCAGGGGTAAATGTAGGGGAATGGGTCTGGGTGGGTTGCTCTTCAGACCTTCAGTGTGGACTTGTTGGGCCAAAGGGCCTGCCTCCACACTGTAGGGAATCTAGTCTAATCTAACACTGTTAACTTATCTGCTTTCCCTTAAAGATTCCTTGCATTAAAATAAATGGCTTCTAATTTTGTCACAATCCCTTGTGCCTTGACTATATTCACATTGTTTCTAGACTGACTTAGCTCTTCTTCTATGCTTGTCTGTGCATCACACCCTACTGTATGTCCACTACCACATCCTCCTGTTAACCTAGTTTAACCCCTATCAAAACCGCACTAGCGAATCTCCCCAGAAGGATGATGGCCCCATTGTGGTTCAGGTGCAAACTGTCAGACTTATATAGGCCATACCTTCCCAAGAAATGGACCCAGTGATCCAGAAAGCTAAAGCCCTACCTCCACTCCAGCACTCTACTCTGTTCTATTGACTTATTCCTATATTCACCAGCACGTAATACTGGGAGTAAGTCAGAGATTTCATTCAAGGTCCTGCTTTTTAAATTTGCTGCATAGCTCACGAAATTCTGGTTGCAGGACTTCTTCCCACCTATTAACTACATCATTGCTACCAATGCGAACCACCTCTGACTGGTCACCTTCCCTCTTCAGAATGTTCTGGAGCGATTCAGTGATATCCTTTACCCTGGCCCCAGGAAGGCAAGTCACCATCCTGGAGTGACGTGTGTAGCTGCAGAAATATGTGAGGCCCCCTGGTGACTGAGTTTCCCATGACTATCGTTCTCCTGCTCTTTTTGCTCTCCACCTTGTATAGCTCTACTCTGGCTGCACTCTCCAGAGGATCCATCATTCTCACAGCTTTCCAACACACAAAATCTCTTCTTGAGTAAGATGCCCTCTGGGGCTTTCTTGAATTTCTGACTACCTTCCTTTTTCTGACCAGTGCTCACTGTCAGTCACAAACACCTCTTTAAACTGCCATATGACCATGTTCAAGTTCTGAAACCCCATTTTCAAGCTGATCAAACCAGTACTATTTCCTGTAGACATGGCCAATGAAGGTGACTGAAAACCCTGAGCCTTGTCCTCTCTTCATCCGCTGCCTGGGAAGAGAGAACGCCTTATGAACCAACAGTCTCCACTCTCAGAAGGTGAGTGCACTTATGAGACACTTGCCGGTTCAACAATTTTGCCACAGTTTATTTTACAGCGAAACAGAATATTTATTTACAATAAAATAATTTTTTTACAATAGGTGCAAATATAACTGGAAGAAGGAATCATTGCTTTACGAACTAGTGGCTCTGGATGAGATCAACCAGTATTACAAAAAGGTGTATGCTTTTAGATCAGTTTCTGTTACAAAGGTGAGGATCTGGAGAAGATCAATTGTTGTTAAAATGTCCGTGATCTGAATGAAAGATGTGTGAGGTCACTCAAGGCCCTGTTTGATCAGATCGGTCGAGGTGACAAGATGATGATGGTAGGAGGATGGCAATAGCTACTCGAGGTTGCATTTGATCGAGGGGTAATTCCTTTGGCTGGACAGTCTCTGCCAGCGATGATTTGTGTGACACCATTCAACAACTGGCTTGCCAAATCTTTCCACTCCAAGGCTGGCAGGTAGTTCCTGTGATCACCTTCTTCAGGGAAATCCTGAAAGCATTGTTTGTTTCCAAGCTGGGTGTCAGAGAAATTGTGATTAACAGCTTGATCCGATATCTGTGATGGTATGACTCCTTGCCCGTTATCCAGTTGCTGTAAGTCAGAGCTTTAGAACTTTAGAAAACATTAATTTTGGAATGAGACAATGCTGTTGGAGTGTGACCGATGTCTTGGTGAGCCTGTTGGGGAATAAAGAGAACACCGATGTATGCACACTTGCCATGTTGTCTTGCCTGTGAGAAAACATTCTTCAGGCACCAGCAGAAACAATCAAGCCCTTTTTAAACTCAATTTTCACCAGGATTCATCCACTCTTTGCGGCAGGGTGTGAGCAAGTCTCAGCGGAAGCTTTCCAAAGTTTGGGAGTATTAGCCAAGTTTGGAGAGTCTGGTGACTTCCAGCAACAGATCCAGTCCAACATTGTGTGCTTGCTGTTGCACGTGGGCAGTAAGAGTGAGAAATTCATCCAATATTATCTTACAACACTGCAAATAATCTTATCATTCACTAGATCTACAAAGGATTGCTCCTCAATTGAAAGCTATCTGGAGACTCCGGAGTTACCTGGACTTTCTGAGGCACATTTCAAGTCAACTCATTGATGATTACCCCAATATGGTGAATTCTTACATCACTGCCTGTGTCTGCTTTAGCTCCAACCAGAACCATTTCCACAATCATGCAGTGACCTTGGCAACATTCCTCATGAAGCCGACACATCACTTCTGACTCATCCAATGGACCTCCAGGTGCAAAATATTAATTGGCAATTGCTGCTGTTTAGCACCTAAATGAGGCCTCAGTACATCAGGCTCTAAATATGGCCCAGACCTTTGTCTTCCTATCACCAACCGATCTGCTCCAGATCCTCACCTTCAAAATACAGATTTTCTGAATATCAATATTTGCGTTACATCAATGGAATTTTTCACCTTCATTGTAATATCTGATGTCCTTTAGATCCTTAAGTTTGTAACAGCATCTGATCTCTGTTACATCCTCACCTTTCTAACAGCAAGCACTTTCCCCAGATCTTCAATTTTGTATCAACATCAAACTTTGCTGTGAAACCACATTTCTGTGATTCAATATTCAAATCATTGGGCAGAGAGTAACTCACCCCACTGGTAAGACATACTGGGGAATGTCTGTGGGAATAATGTCCTCAAAACATCTGCCACCCTGGGTTGAGTGAGAATTTCATATTGGCTGTTGATGGAAGTCAGTGAGACATTGGCAGAGTACATGTCTCCTGCTGACATCAAACTTCCTTGAATACACAACTCATATATCAGAGATTGTGTATATTACTGTCTCTCGCTCACTGTCTTTCATTGACAAGATTCCCTCTTAAATTTTCTGGATGTTTTTAGATTTATCTTCTGTCTCAGCAATAATCTTCTCTCCAGCAACAGACAAGAAATGAATGACAGGCTTCATTGCTCCGGCTACTTTTGGATATGTTCTAACTCAGTTGCTTCAACTCTGTCTGCTATTTCTCCCTGGAGTCGGGAAGGTATGGATTGAGTTTCCCAGTGCACTTGGTTTGCTGTCCTCTCTAGTCATCTCTCCTGCGCAAGTGCACAGATCACTTCACTTCATCATGTTTTCTCTGACCCTGCGATGATTGTGTTGCCATGGTTCTCATTATGATGCCAGCTGCCCTCAGTTGTGATGTGGTCCTGAGCTTCCAGTGGGTGTCATGTTCTTGGATTTTCAAAAACAAACATTCAGCAAGGAGTCATGGAGGCTTTGGCATGGCACAGTGGCTCAGTAGTTGGCACTACTGACTCATAGCACCAGTGTCCCAGGTTCGATTCGAGACTCAGGTGACTGTTTGCACATTCTCCCCATGTCCGTGTTGGTTTCCTCTGAGGACTCCGGTTTCCGTCCACAGATGTGCAGATCAGGTGAATGGGCTATGCTGAATTGCCCGTAGCGTTAGGTGCATTAGTCAGAGGGAAATGGGTTTGGGTGGGTTACTTTTTGGAGGTTCAGTGTGGACTGATTGGGCCAAAGGGCCTGTTTCCACATGGTAGGGAATCTAATCTTATGATGACGAGTAAGGGCATATGTCATAGCTCATATAGTCATAGAGTTATACAGCATGGAAACAGACCTTCGGTCCAATCAATCCATGCCGAACATAGTCCCAAACTAAACTAACCCTACCAGCCTACTCCTGGCCCATATCCTTCCAAACCTTTCCTATTCATGTACTTCTCCAAATGTCTTTCAAATGTTGTACACACATTCATCACTTCTTCAGGAAGTTCATTCCACGCTATGTGTAAAAAATTTAGTCCTCCTGTCGTTTTTTTAATCTCTCTTCTCTCACCTATTAATTGTTCCCCCAAGTCTTGAAATCCCTCATCCTATGAAAAAGACAACCACCATTAACTCTAGACCCCTCGTTATTTTATGAACTTCTCAACTTCCGATGCTCCAGTGAAAAGAGTTCAAGCCTTTTTAACTCAAATCTTCCATACCAAGCAACATGCTGGTAAATCTCTTCTGAACCCACTCCAGCTTAAGAAGATGCTTCTTATAAATGGGCAACCAGAACTGGACACAGTACACCAGAACAAGCCTCACCAATACACTGCACAATCTCAACTTGACTTCTCAACTCCTATACTCAAAGAACTGAGCAATGCAAGACAAGAGTGCTAAACCCCTTTTTTAACCACCCTATCTATATGTGATGCAAACTTCAAGGAATAACATACTTGACCCTCTAAGTCCCTCTGTTCTACAACACCACCACTCTCTGCCTCTAGCCATTAAGCCAATAATGCACCCAATTGGTAAGCTCACCCTGAATCCCATGTGAACTACTTTTACTATTCAGTCTACTATGCAGGACCTTGTCGAAGGTCTTACTAAAATCCAAATAAACATCACTCCTGATGAAGGGCTTGTGCCCAAATCATCGATTCTCCTACTCCTTGGATACTGCCTGACCTGCTGTGCTTTTCCAGCACCATGCTCTCGACTCTGATCTCCAGCATCTGCAGTCCTCACTTTCTCCAAATAAACAAGGTCTACTGCTCTGCCCCCATTAATTGTTTTGGCAACTTCCTCAAAACACTCAATCAAGTTTGTGAGACACAATTTTCCTTGCACAAAACGATGCCGACTATCACTAATCAATTTTCGCTTCTTTAAATGTCCATAAACCCTATGCTTTAAAATCACCTCTGGCAATTTGCTCACAACCTGGTTTCTCCTTACAAACTTCCTATTATATCCTCTGGGAAATCTTGAATCAGATGAATGTCTATTGTAGCACATGGCAGCTCTGTTGAAGTAAGTTTCTTCTTTGACAATATCCTGGATTTCTTCTTGACCATATCCTGAATCTATAGAATTTGGTTTGGCTATAGTTGAGTCATATGCAGCTCATCTTCATTTTGTGTCAGAATTCTCAATCTGCTGAATTATCTGCGTTGATGTTTGTAAGTGCTTTAATGTGACTTATTGAGTAAGTTGGATATTACTTGCTCTCTGTGGTGATTTGGCCCTCAGATTGGCCAGTCACCCTCTGTAATTGGCTCTCTATGGGTGATTTCCTTGCAAATTAGATATTTTCACATCCTCAATCATGTTACTTCAGGATGACTGCTTATTTAGTATTACCTCTGCCGATGGGACTGATAATATCTTCTTTGGAAGATGAAGAATCAAGATCTTCCTATTGAACTTTGGTCATCTGATTACCTGACATTAAAGTCAAATCTGTTGTACTAATTTGTTCATCACATTGTTTTGCTGGCTGAATAACTGCAGTTAAAGATTCTTCCATGAGAGCTCAAGTGGGTTGTACTGCAAATTGATTTTCTCCTCATCTGCAACTTCTTGAAAACTTTGGCAGTGATGTTGTCTGAATTCTTCTCAGTGATGCTATATTTCCTATAGGAATAAAATTCCACTGAAAAAAATAGATACTATTGTTAACTAGGGAATATTAAAGATAGTACTGGGTTAGCAAAAAACACAGTATTGTCAAAAATATCTTTCTGAAAAAGAGAGGAATGGTAGTGATAGAAAAACCAAAGAATTACTGTTAATGGAAAGAGATAAAATATAATTTGACAGTAAACTAACAAGAAATATAAAAATAATTGCAGTACCTTTTAAAAGTATGTATAAAGGAAAAAACTTAGTGGTCAGTTCTTAATGGTCATTTGGGGTAGTCCCTGATGTTAGCTGGAGGACTGGTAGCAACTCAGCCTTGCCCATTCTAGGTCTTCTGACCTGATATAACACCATGTACCTCCCTCCATGTTCCTTGCCTTATTCAAGCTGGAACTCTTGCTTTGGGGGGTTCCGGTCAATTGGAAGCTAGCAGCGATCCCATACTTGCAGCACCTTGTGGTTTAGTGGCCACAACTAGTACTGCAGTAAGCTCAGGCTGCAGGTTATCCCTGGAGTGAAGGTAGGTAGGAACTGGGGAGAGTCAAAGAAATTCTGGTAGAGCTTGTAGCAGAGGGAAGAAGAAGAGTTAGTTTTAAGGGCAGATGGGTACCATTACCCCATGGCCATCCGTGCTGCTGAAGGATTTATCACTTGGACACAGGCTGGTCCATTTGGATGGATTTAATCTCCACACCCCTTCCTGATCACAGGCATTGCCATTAGCTCCATTAGGTGGTCATGTAAGGGACTCAAAAGGCCTCCAGGAAGGAATGATATCCTTAATTTTCCACATCACAAGCCTTATAGGGAGATGTAGGAAGCCAACAAGGTCTCCACCTCACTCATTCCCTGATTATACACGCAGGGATCCGTGCTGGGACCGCAGCTTTTTACAATATATGTAAATGATATAGAAGATGGTATCAGCAATAACATTAGCAAATTTGCTGATGACACAAAGCTAGGTGGTAGGGTGAAATGTGATGAGGATGTTAGGGGATTACAGGGTGACCTGGACAAGTTAGGTGAGTGGGCAGATGCATGGCAGATGCAGTTTAATGTGGATAAATGTCTGGTTATCCACTTTGGTGGCAAGAACAGGAAGGCAGATTACTACCTCAATGGTATCAAATTAGGTAAAGGGGCTGTTCAGAGAGATCTGGGTGTTCTTGTCCACCAGTCAATGAAGGCAAGCATGCAGGTACAGCAGGTCGTGAAGAAGGCTAATAGGATGCTGGCCTTCATAACAAGAGGGATTGAGTATAGAAGCAAAGAGGTGCTTCTGCAGCTGTACAGGGCCCTGGTGAGACCACACCTGGAGTACTGTGTACAGTTCTGGTCTCCAAATTTGAGGAAAGACATTCTGGCTATTGAGGGAGTGCAGCGTAGGTTCACGAGGTCAATTCCTGGAATGGCAGGATTGCCTTACACGGAAAGACTGAAGCGACTGGGCTTGTATACCCTTGAGTTTAGAAGACTGAGAGGGGATCTGATTGAAACGTATAGGCTTATGAAAGGACTGGACACTCTGGCAGGAGGGAACATATTTCCGTTGATGGGGGAGTGCCGAACCAGAGGACACAACTTAAAAATACGGGGTAGACCATTTAGGACAGAGATGAGGAGAAACTACTTCACACAGAGAGTGGTGGCTGTGTGGAATGCTCTGCCCCAGAGGGCAGTGGAGGCCCAGTCTCTGGATTCTTTTAAGAAAGAATTGGATAGAGCTCTTAAAGATAGTGGAGTCAAGGGGTATGGAGATAAGGCTGGAACAGGATACTAATTAGGAATGATCAGCCATGATCATATTGAATGGCGGTGCAGGCTCGAAGGGCAGAATGGCCTACTCCTGCATCTATTGTCTATTGTCTATTGTCTCTCACCACCCCATTCAGATCCAAACAGAGCTCTAAATTCTTCTTAGCAAAAGAAATTAAAAAAGAAAATGTTCAGTAATTAATATTTGTTATGTAAAGTTATACCAAATATTAATTGGGCCGAAGGGCCTGTTTCCACACTGTAAGTAATCTAATCTAATCTAATTAATGGGATTAAAAGCGAATGTTTTTCCTCCATTTACAGTTCCTACACTAGGATTCTTAAAGAGGTTGCTGCAGCAATATTGGATTCATTATTTTTAATCTTCTAGAATTTCTCAGATTCTAGAGGAGTTCCCATGGATTGGAAGGTAGCAAGTGTAGACCTGTTATTTAAGAAAGGAGCTAGAAGGAAAAACAATGAACTACAGGTGAATGAGTCTGAGATCTGTACTGGTGAAATGCTGGCATCTATTGTTAATGATAGAGGAACTGGGCATTTTGAAAATTATAATATATTTGAACAGAGATTAATGAAAGAGAAATCTTATTTGACAAATGTATTAGCTTTGTGAGGATGTTACTGACAAGTTTGAGAACAGGATATGTATGTGCATTGTTTGTAGTATATTTGGATTTACAAAAAGTACTCAACAAGGAGCCAGACCAAAGGTTGTTATTAAGAGCAAAGCTCATGGGATAGGGGGTAGTGCATTAACATAGATTAAGGGTTGATTAAAGGGAAAAACAGGTCATTTTTGAGAGGACAGGCTTTAACAAGTTGACTTCAGCAAGTTTGAATCCCAGCTACTGTATATTATGGGTATAAGTCATTCTAGAGTATGAGATTATCCTATCTTTGGCATTAAATTCTACTTTTAGTCCTATTAGTCAATCCACTTTTCTGCTAAGAAATGTTACCCACGCATTCAGAGTTGGTCTCAATTTTTCACCTCAGCATTACATGATCTACTCACCTTATAAGTTGGTTCATGAGATCAAACAGGTGATTCTGGGCTCTGTTGCCAATGGGATGCTTGAGAATTTTTAAAAATGCCCCACATAGTGCAGACTGAATATGATACATGAAGGATAGAAATGGTTCCTCAGACAAAAACAAAGAAGTATGATGTCAATTTCAATACTAAAAGTTGTAAAATCCACAAACGTATTTAATAAATGTGCTGTAGTAAGGGAATTTGAAGTTCATGAAAACTAATGTGAGAGTGGGAGAAAAAGGATTATACCCTAATGGAGATGCCCAAGACCAAATTCGCAATGAGACTGTAGACCATCATTGGCAGAACTTGAGAAGCATGTATCACATGGATCATCTAAAATCATCAGATTGGTAATGATATCTTTGGAAATTCAGTGATTTATTGATTTATTACACTTAAGATGGTTAAATCAAATTAAATCCAGCAAAGAGTTCACAACAACAGTTATTTGGTTTTGCGGATTTATGGTGTGGAAATACCTAGTATTGCAGCATCAGATTTAGATCATTCAAACAGCACCATAGGACCTCATTGGCAAAATTACTGATTGTTGATTTTGGCTGAAAGAATAAAAAAATCATATTATCTAAATGATCAAAGGTTGCAGAGCTTTGAGATTTGGGTGTTCTCATATATGAATCATAAAAGGTTAGTATGCAGATACAGCAAAAAATTGTGAAAGCTAGTAGAATGATATTTGTCACAGGAGAATTGAAGACAATAGTAGAAAGTTATGTTTGGATTATATTGGTGAGACCATATGTGAAGAAATGTTTACAATATTGATCATCTTATTTAATGAAAGATGTAAATGCATTCAAAATAGTTCAGAGAAGGTTTACGAGACTAAAATCTGGAGTGGTATCAGTAGGTATCCAGATGAAGGAGTAATCACACTCAGGATCTCCAGAAGTCTCCTGTCAGGATATTCTAAAGGTGTCAGGCTTCTCCATGTCTTCCCTACCTGTGATCCCCAATCCTGTGGAAGCTGCAGCTGAGAAACGGGAGCCTCCACCTGGGTCAGACACTCTCAGTATTTCCTGATTCTCTAGCGACATAGGCCTCCAAGGTTATCCACCCAAATCTTCAGGCAAACTATTACAGAGCAAGCTCTCTCCAGCCCAACTGCAGACCCTGTGACTGCAGCTAAACATAATGGGAGGGCAATACCCTGACAGCACTAACATAGCAGGGATGACAGTTTGTTGAAAACATATTTTCACATCTTAAATATATATGCACTTTCAATTGTCATACTTTGGATCAACTGTCATTTTACTTATAAAACCTGGTTAAATAGCTACCATGTCAGAGTTAACAGCCTTTCAAACAAGCTAGGAGGGTAGAAGTTATATTGGCAACAAATTGCTCAACTCTGAGAAGCATTCCGATTAGCAGCAAACTTTAGTCATCCTTTACTTACATGTGAGCAGCCAAGACGTAGCACTTTAATGAGTAAATCACCGCAGTCAAAAGCAATGTGTGCACCCAGTCTTTGCCTGTACAAGTCGTTCTGCTATAACATACATTTCCTCAATGTGAATTTGTTGTAATGCTATTGATGAACTGGAGGTGCTGTTTCTAAAGCAGAAACTTTTAAAATATGTGTTGGCTGTAACACGATTATAGCACCAATGCTTTAAGCGCTGTTTCTAAAGTTGATTTTTCAATCACACATGGTTGCACAAGAATGTAGCTATTGCATTATAGAAAAACTGACTGTACCCATGTTCCGCAATTACAACTATTTGTGTGTATGACTATGTGACCATTCACAAGTGTGCACTTCTCTGGATGTTAATGTTCATTTTACCTATGTGATTAACAAGGGTGCATACACTTGTTAAAACATGGGTCATGACCAATGCTCAACCCACTATCAAAACCTAGCCACATAGTGCTAACATGCTAATCCACAAAAAAAAACTTACTTTGCCCATTCTAAATGTGTTGGCAGCTACTTTTTCTTCCTTATTGCGCAGTTGACGTTTCGTCAAAAATGGCACCTTATCCAGGTTGCACTCCTATCAGCAAGTTCCAGGTTCCACCTGATAGCAAAATTCACCCAACATCTTTCATGTACACATTTTTGTAGCTATCACTACCGCTCCATCTGATTTCTCTTCACTTTCCACATCACCATCCAACTATTTTATTTAGTTGTCAATACCCCCAATTTTCCAACTCTGCCCTTGGCTTACTGCATTGCCTTGCCAACTGTCTGCCCATTGAAGCCATTGTGGTGATGACTTGCCTCCACTCTGCATACCCCATATGCCCCATGCTATATCTGATCCCACCTTTATATATAGAGGGTCCCCTTCACTGTCATTATTCACTCTACATCCAGAATAACATCTCCCATCTCCCTCTTTCCCCAAGACACAAAAATACATTACAACTATGCATCAGTAATATTTCAGACACAAAATTGCAATTATAATGAAGTCATGTGTTGGATGGCATTTTATTTTTAACCAGAGTTTTCCTTTAATAAAAGCTTTTTCTAATTACAATATTGATTGTCTTCCAATTTTTTTGTTTAAAAATCGAGAAGATTTCAATTTAGTATTTTATTTCTTGACAAGCTCTCAAAACAACACGCTGAGTACACGGAAAATTGCTGCTTTGTTGAATTCTAAATTTATGAGACTGACCCACAATTGCCAAAGAGGTCAATTGGAAAAATTGACATGAGGCGGAATTTGACACTTTTTTGGCTAAGTGTGAATTACATTGAGCATTTTTAAAAGGTTCTTTTTGCCACAAAGCCTAGTGAGCTATATCTCACCTACCTGCCTCTATAGAGTCCCTCTCCTCCAATTCTATTCCATCTTACCCGTGCTATTGCTGGAACAACATCCATTCCTGGATATGTTAAAATTAACTAGCATCCTGGTATTGGTGCCATCTCTAAACAGTCGTTACACAGCCAGACATTTTCTGTCAGTTTCGAGCTGCCTTGCACAGTTCTTGAAATGTTTACCTGAAATGTCAGGCTTTGTGGAAGCATCTGGAGATCCTGCTGGACAGTTTGTTGCACAGGTGAGATGACCACTTCCCAAAAGACCAGCAGAAAAGGCCACAGTACCAGACCATGCCAGCCTGGTCTGAGGTTACCACCTGGGTCAGTCGCATTCTTTTGGAGGAATCCACCGCAGTGAAGGAAGAATGTCAATGACCTTCTCCACTCTACTAGCCTTGGCGCCACCATCTTCTCTCCAGTATCTCACACTCTATCTTTGTGAGTGTGATACCTCCTATCAAGGCTCATTCTCTACAACTTTCACTCTTGTCTGCAAAATCACTCACTTTCACCCACCCCAACCCCTGACACTACTAAACCTGCATGCCCACTGCGCTACCTGCTTACTCACTTCGATCCCTACCCTCCAACTGCACTATCTCCATTAATACCTGTTTCATTCCAGGAGGAAAACAGCCATTAATAGGGCAAAAAGAGTCAAGTGGTTAGAGGGCTGCCTGCATTCAGCTGCTCAGGAGACGATCCTAACTCTGATCATCGTAAACAACTAATCGGCAGTGTCCAAAACCCTAGACTACTGTCAATGGCTGCCCTTGATTTACTGTGTCAAAATCCCTTGACTGAAGGCTGTCCCCTTTGACTTGACTGTGGACTGCTGGCTTTGTATCTGAGCTAAATAGCACAGTAATGCAGCAGTACAATGAGTCTGGTATCTTTGCAAAGAGCAAAAGGGCAGGGCAAGGTATGGATGCCGCATTACAATGATAGTTGCCAGAGCAGCATTGAAGTGCAGAAGGGTACCGTAAGCGTATCAAAGATGCTCCATGAGGGTCCTTAGAAACTGGAACATATTTGATGGTGTGTCCATAGACTTGGGGTGCATATGGTTAGTGGCCATGGAATGTGTACTGAGATGTTGACGCCAGGTTGCAAAATGTAAGTCCTTTGGAACAAGCAGTGAGCTGAAGTTGCCAGATATCTGCTCTGACAGTCATGTCAAGGATTCTTGATGTGTAGATTGTTGGGCACATTTGGTGCTGGGGCCACAGCTGTTCGCATTATATATTAATGATTTGGATGAGGGAACCGGGGGCATTCTAGCGAAGTTTGCCGATGATACGAAGTTAGGTGGACAGGCAGGTAGTACTGAGGAAGTGGGGAGGCTACAGAAGGATCTAGACAGGTTGGGAGAGTGGTCCAGGAAATGGCTGATGGAATTTAACGTGAGCAAGTGCAAGGTCTTGCACTTTGGCAAAAAGAATAAAAGCATGGACTACTTTCTAAATGGTGAGAAAATTAATAAAGCCAAAGCACAAAGGGATCTGGGAGTGCTAGTCGAGGATTCTCTAAAGGTAAACATGCAGGTTGAGTCCGTGATTAAGAAAGCGAATGCAATGTTGTCTCTTATCTCAAGAGGGTTGGAATATAAAAGCAGAGATGTACTACTAAGACTTTATAAAGCTCTGGTTAGGCCCCATTTGGAGTACTGTGTCCAGTTTTGGTCCCCACACCTCAGGAAGGACATACTGGCACTGGAACGTGTCCAGCGGAGATTCACACGGATGATCCCTGGAATGACAGGTCTAGCATATGAGGAACGGCTGAGGATACTGGGATTGTATTCATTGGAGTTTAGAAGATTAAGGGGAGACTTAATAGAGACGTACAAAATAATACATGGCTTGGAAAAGGTGGATGCTAGGAAATTGTTTCTGTTAGACGAGGAGACTAGGACCCGTGGACACAGCCTTAGAATTAGAGGGGGTCATTTCAGAACAGAAATGCGGAGACATTTCTTCAGCCAGAGAGTGGTGGGCCTGTGGAATTCATTGCCACGGAGTGCAGTGGAAGCCGGGACGCTAAATGTCTTCAAGGCCGAGATTGATAGATTCTTGTTGTCTAGAGGAATTAAGGGCTACGGGGAGAATGCTGGTAAGTGGAGCTGAAATGCGCATCAGCCATGATTGAATGGTGGAGTGGACTCGATGGGCCGAATGGCCTTACTTCCACTCCTATGTCTTATGGTCTTATGAATTTTAATGAGGCAAATTATGATGTTAATTAAGTCATTTAATAAGTTATAATCCCCCTTAATTGACAAAATGCCACTATCTAGGGAGACACTCACCTCACCATCCAGCGGATGTGTGAAAGATGAAGTGAGTTCCTCCTAATGTCATGATTGGCCTCACTGAACTTCTCACGTGACTCTGCCACAAATCTCTCCATACCTGCATCATTCAATCTCATATGATATTCTATCCATTGTATTCCATCATTGCCATTGATCCCGTCTTTCTGGCGGCCCATCCCTTCACTGCTTTGGATTTTTGTGGGCAGCACAGTGGCACAGTGGTTAGCACTGCTGCCTCACAGCGCCAGAGACCCAGCTTCGATTCCTGCCTTATTGCAATTGTGTGTGGAGTTTGCATGTTCTTCCCATGTCTGCATGGGTTTCCTGTTAGGGTGAAAGCACCCTCCGGGTGCTCTGGTTTCCTCCCACAGTTTAAAAATGTGCAGGTTAGGTGAATTGGCCATGCTAAATTGCCCGTAGTGTTAGGTGAAAGGATCTGGGTGGGTTGCTCTTCGGAGGGTCGGTGTGGACTTGTTGGGCCGAAGGGCCTATTTCCACACTGTAAGTAATCTAATCTATTCAGAATGTGAATTCAACCTGTCTAAAATTATGTTATGTCTTTTAAGTTACCTATATTGCCAATTTCAAATCAATTTTATAGTTTCAAACCACAGAAGGTTATTTGGGTGGAACTGAGAAATAAGAAAGGGATGATGACTTTAATGGGATTGGATTATAGACCCCCTAATAATCAGAGGGAAATTGAGGAACAAATTTGGAAGGAGATCTCAGTTATCTGTAAGAATAATAGGATGGTTATGGTAGGGGATTTTAACTTTCCAAACATAGACTGGGACTGCCATAGTGTTAAGGGTTTAGATGGAGAGGAATTTGTTAAGTGTGTACAAGAAAATTTTCTGATTCAGTATGTGGATGTACCTACAAAAGAAGGTGCAAAACTTGACCTACTCTTGGGAAATAAGGCAGGGCAGGTCACTAAGGTATCAGTGGGGGAGCACTTTGGGGCTAATGACCATAATATCATTAGTTTTAAAGTAGTGGTGGAAAAGGATAGACCAGATCTAAAAGTTGAAGTTCTAAATTGGAGAATGTTAACAGTATTAGACAAGAATTTTCAAAAGCTGACTGGGGGCAGATGTTCTCAGGTAAAGGGACGGCTGGAAAATGGGAAGCCTTCAGAAATGAGATCATGAGAGTACAGAGAAAATATATTCGTGTTAGGGTGAAAGGAAAAGCTAGTAGCTATAGGGAATGCTGGATGACTAAAGAAATTGATGGTTTGGTTAAGAAAAAGAAGGAAGCATATGTCAGGTATAGGCAGGAGAGATTGAGTGAATCCTTACAAGTGTATAAAGGCAGTAGGAGTATACTTAATAGGGAAATCAGGAGGGCAAAAAAGACCATGAGATAACTTTGGCAAATAAAGTTAAGGAGAATCCAAAGGGTTTTTACAAATATATTAAGGACAAAGAGGTATCTAGAGAGAGAAGAGGGCCCCTCAAATATCAGCAAGGCAGCAGGAGATGAAGGAAGACACTAAATGAGTATTTTGCATCAGTATTTACTGTGGAAAAGAACATGGAAGATACAGAATGTAGGGAAATAGATGGTAGCATCTTGAAAAATATCCATATTACAGAGGAGGAAATGCTGGATATCTTGAAATGCATAAAAAAGGATATAGCCCCAGGACCTGATCAGGTGCACCCTAGAACTCTGTGGGAAGCTAGGGAAGTGTTTGTTGGCTCTCTTGCTGAGATATTTGTATCATTGATAGTCATAGGTGAGGTGCCGGAAGATTGGAGGTTGGCTAACGTGATGCCACTGTTTAAGAAAGGTGGTAAGGACAAGTAAGAGAACTATAGACCAGTGGGGCTGACATTGGTGGTGGGCAAGTTGTTGGAGGGAATCCTGAGGGACAGAATGTACATGTATTTGGAAAGGTAAGGACTGATTAGGGATAGTCAACATGGTTTTGTGCGTGGGAAATCATGTCTCACAAACTTGATTGAGTTTTTTGAACAAGTAACAAAGTGGATTGGTGAGGGCAGAGTGGTAGATGTGATCTATATGGACTTCAGTAAGGCGTTCGAAAAGGTTCCCCATGAGAGACTGATTAGCAAGGTTAGATCTCATGGAATACAGGGAGAACTAACTATTTGGATACGGAACTGGCTCAAAGGTAGAAGACAGAGAGTGGTGGTGGAGGGTTGTTTTTCAGATTGGAGGCCTGTGACCAATGGAGTGCCACAAGGATCGGTGCTGGGTCCATTACTTTTCATCATTTATACAAATGATTTGGATGTGAGCATAAGAGGTACAGTTAGTAAGTTTGCAGATGACACCAAAATTGGAGGTGTAGTGGACAGTGAAGAGGGTTACCTCAGATTACAACAGGATCTTGATCAGATGGGCCAATGGGCTGAGAAGTGGCAGATGGAGTTTAATTTAGATAAATGTGAGCTGCTGCATTTTGGGAAAGTAAATTTTAGCAGGACTTATACACTTAATGGTAAGGTCCTAGAGAGTGTTGCTGAACAAAGAGACCTTCGAGTGTAGGTTCATAGTTCCTTGAAAGTGAAGTCACAGGTAGATAGGAGAGTGAAGAAGTTGTTTGTATGCTTTCCTTGATTGGTCAGAGTATTGAGTACAGGAGTTGTGAAGTCATGTTGCAGCTGTACAGGACATTAGTTAGGCATGGTCTCCTTCCTATTGGAAAGATGTTGTGAAACTTGAAAGGGTTCAGAAAAGATTTACAAGAATGTTGCCAGGATTGGAGGATTTGAGCTGTAGGGAGAGGTTGAATAGGCTGGGGCTGTTTTCCCTGGAATGTCAGAGGCTGAGGGATGACCTTATTGAGGTTTATAAAATCATGAGGAGCATGGATAGGGTAAATAGACAAAGTGTTTTCCCTCGGGTCGGGGCGTCCAGAACTAGAGGGCATAGGTTTAGGGTGAGAGGGAAAGATATACACGAGACCTAAGGGGCAACATTTTCACGCAGAGGGTGGTACGTGTATGGAATGAGCTGCCAGAGGAAGTGGTGGAGTCTAGTACAATTGCAACATTTAAAAGGCATCTGGATGGGGATATGAATAGGAAGGGTTTGGAGGGATATGGATCAGGTGCTGGCAGGTGGGACTAGATTGGGTTGGGATATCTGGTCGGCCTGGACGAGTTGGACCAAAGGAACTGTTTCAGTGCTGTACAATTCCTCTCAAGGAATTGCTGTTCAGTAGAAGAAATAATAGCAAGATTGTCAGGCCTTATGCACTTATTACTGATAGACAGCATTGCTTTGTATAAGGGACACTTTTTGAGGAAATGACAAAGACGATTGATGAGGGCAAAGTATGGGATGTTGTGTACATGGACCTGAGCAAAGGCTTTGCCAAGATCCTTCATGGCAGACTGAAACAGAAGGTGGGATCCACGGTGAGCTGATAAGATGGATACAGAACTGACTTGTCACAGAAGACAGAGAGTAGTGATTTGAAAGATGTTTTACAGATTGAAGATCTGTAAACAGAGATGATCCACAGGGATCAGTGCTGGGACCCCTGTTGGTTGTAATGTATGTAACTATTTTGAAAGAACTTTCTGCTAGCACTGCCAATGTACAAAACATTTTATTGTGCAGGTCTATCAATAACCTTCTTCAGTAGCCTGTCTCTTGAAGTGCTTATACATATTCCGGACAGAAATACTCATGTCACCCTTCAGGAATTGACACCCTTCCTCTGTCCTGCTATTCGTGGTCAGTATCTTACCCTGAGTATATCCTGCCTTTTAGTTATCATCTTACTGATGACTGCAATGTCAGTATCTGGGTTGTGATTGGGAGTATGAGAGTGAATTTCAGTGCTTATTCCTCATCATTGTCTTGCTCTTTCAGCACTTTTTGAGTGTCCAAAAGGAGAAAGAGTGAAGGGTACAGTTGTGGTGAGGGGCTGTTAGATGTGCTCACACCATCTGCAGCTTCTAAATGAGAAGATATCATGTGATGAGGGGGGAGGTTGGACGGAAGAAGAAAAATTAGGTACGCAGATACCGTCATCTTTGGTAGTTTGAGATAGCCACTGGCCACAAAACTTGCTCCAATGATAATGAGCACCATGTTTACCAACAAGGGAAAGATATGCAGTCTCACCTCTCCCTGTTGGCTTTGACTTGCTGCTTCCAGTTGTGCAGTCGTTCTGCTTCAAGGAAGAGCAAAGTGTGTCAGCAAGGCAGAGGCAATGCCTTGTGGTATTATCACTGGACTGTTATAGGTCACTGAAAGGGCTTTGGCATCTTAGTAGTATGTGAGGCTAATGGTACGATGATACGATGTGGTGTTCAAAGATGCATCTTTTGACATTGACCATTGACCTGAAGTCATTGAACTTTTTTTGCAGCTAGATACTTGAGGTGAGACTCCTGACATCAATTGCTATAGTTATCTAGTCCCTCTGTACCTCAGAGTTTCTTTTCAATGCCTCTTGTGGGTGAAACACATGCCTCCTCTTCAGCAACTGCTCAATTAAGCTTCCAGTAACATTAGGACCTCTACTCCTTTATTCAAATTGTTACTAATCAAGGTGCATTCCCTTTCCTTAATCTTGTATCAACTTTATGTTCTGAAATGTACTTATGCTAACCTATATCTGCTATGTCCTTAAACACCTTTTCCCACTACATTTTTGCACGTCAGTCATCAGTAAAGAACTACTTTTCAGGCCATTGTGAGAAACTTTCCTTTTGCCCTGGGGCCACAATCCCTGAAATCATAAGCAATAATCCTTTGCCATAAGTACAATATATCCTTAAATATAAATTAAATAATAAATTAAGGAAGCAGAAATAAATCTCATTAATGTACGACTGAAATGCTCCATTAGTGTTATTAAGATCTAGGAAATATCTAATTGTTTGTTTTATTGAAAAAACACGGAATTTCCAAATTTGACACTAAATAGTTTCCAATTCTCTAAGTATAAAATACTTGCTGTATTGCATGTAATGTTCCTTATGTATTTCAGTTTAAGATGTACACTTTTCTGAGAAAAATCTTGTTGCTCTCAATAAAAGATTATTATAAATTGTCCTTTATTTCTAGACCACCTGTTAAATTTGGTTTCTTTCTAATTGACTTAACTTTCCCTCTTTAATAACAATCATCCAAGCAAATTGAAAAAGGTTAAACACAAAAACTTCAGCAGAACATCTATCAATTTCTTGTATACAGTTCCTTTGTGATATTTATTATAACATAAACCACTTCAAAAATATATATTAGTGTTGAAAAAAAATCAAAATGTACTGTAAGCAAAGGACCATCAAAGTGGCAAAATTGAATCCAGCTGCAAGACCTAACATGTCAGTGCAGTCTGTAAAAGGTTCCTTTTTATACATTAGAACAATCTACTGCAGATCACTAGAGTATTGCCAAATGCCATATGTTTGGCATCAAGGCCACAGCATCTGGTTTTCTTTAATAAACAACAAAAAAATGTAAAACACAATAAAACAACTGTCAGTCACATAACGTTTACTTTCTCATATTTCAAATAGTTGATCTGTATTTGGAAGTTTACGTATAAAAATAAACAAGTGTCAAAAGTCCAAGTCCTATTTTCACACACAATACTCATTGCCTCACCTTTGGCTTAATTGCTACTGTAGGAAAACTTCAATAGATGTATACTAAAGCAAAAGAAACACATGCAAGGTCAAGAAGAGTTCTGTATTTGAACTGTAAGAAAATAGGCCTCCTATCGGTGTTGTACTCCATTTCTTTCCTCTCCAATATGTGGATTACAAATGTATTGAAAATTATTTCACATATTTTCACATTGTAGAAAATCAGTGTTGGTAATGTTATTATCAGAACTAACTGCAATCTTGTAAGTAATCCACAAAAATAATATGCATTAAACATTGTAAAATTGATTGTAAAACAATATATAATACATAATGTAAGGTTTAGTTCATTAACAAAATTAAATATTTTCACAAATTTCAATTATTTCTGGCATAATGTTGATACATTTTTAAAGTAACATTATTGAAACCTATAAATAAGCTTTATTTATAACCTTGTAATAAATCTGAGAGCAGAAACCTATATGTTTTAATCAAGAAACCTCTCTAGGAGGTAATCTACCCTGAAGCAGTTGAAGAGCTATTCATTTTTGTCATATAAAAGCTTCAAGACAGTGGAGCAACCTTGTGATAATGTCATGGTACTACAGATCAGTGAGCACACATTTCACACTGTGGGCAAAGTGAGAACACTCAAAGAATATACCAGACTAACAAAGCACACTACTACACTGGACTAGAACTTTAGAGAGTCTGATCAGCACATGGACATTAACAAACAAGACAGATTACCTAAAATATCTATAATATTAATAATCACCATGCACAGCAGTATTTAGTATGTACATATATAATGAATACTTCAATTTGAATTTTAAGTTTGAAGATAGCTTTTGATTTTGCTTTCTCTTTGAACAGTGCACCTTGAACGCAAAATCAGTGTGGCACCTCAATTCTATTTACCTTACTTTATTTCAAATCTCTTAAAACCTTGCACCTTACTGAAAGTTAAATATTTTTGTTTGAAAACTCTAATAGTCTTACCATCTCCAGTCTTTCAGGAGAGAGAATTCCACTCTCGTGTACTTGTCTTCCCGACCCTTCGACGACTCTGATCCAACAGTACTTTGCAACCTTCTTCAACCCTGTAACCCTTCAAGACTATATGCTGCCACGTATAATCTGTTCTGCATTCTTCCCTCACTCTAGTCCACTCAATGTCAACCAATGTTATTTTTTGAAATGTTCTAGCTCATCCACACTGCAATCTCTTAAACAAAAATCTGTGCAGTCATTGTATCCAAATGCTCTACTATTCCAGCAGTTACCGCTACACCCCCACTAAACATGTATCCCGGTGAGATCCAGCCTGTGTATCAGCAACACATAGCTCCAGAAAAATTCTCCGATAAGGGGTGAGTGATTTATTTATTTATTAAACAGACACAATGGCATGATTTAGCTGTGACCACTCATTGGGCATGCCCTTGGAATGGTTCATGATATAAGAATTTGTATAAGCTTGCATATACTCCCTTTTAGCTTCCAAGCCTTTCAATTTTAAAAGAACCAGCTGCACAGGTTTAGGCTTTAAACAAGATAAGAGGTCAATTTGTTACGTAACTATTTCTGCAAACTATTTCATTAAAAATTGATTCACATTTACAATGCTGCAAGTCATAGCTCTTGGTAGTATGGTTTAATACCTCCCTCTGTCTCCGTTGGTGTTCAGATGATTCTCCTGAGATCTCTGCACAGAATGGTTCCTTACAGCTAGACTTTTATACAGTTTAAAACATAAAAATGGCAGCTATCCCAAATTGTTGAATCATGTTTCCATGTTAATTATTAGGTTACACCAGGTCTGGAGCACAGACCCATCCATTTTCCTTTAAATTAAGTAATTCATTTTTTAACTGTCTCAGCTATTCATTTGAATGGCTGTCTTTCTATCAGCTTTTGGTGAGAGAGAGAAAGCTATTCACATCTGCAGGGAAACCACTGACACCATTGTCAATGATTTTCTGTTTACTTCTAAAATTGTTCATTAAATTTCAAAAGATCTGTCATGGTTCTTCTTCAGAATACTATAGTTTGCTTCCAACACCTGCAGAATTCACGAGGGAAGACATATGACCTCTAGAAGCCATTTTGTGAGATGCCTTATGTCCATTTTAAAGTCAGATTAGCTTTCCTTACAAATTATATAAATAACTGCATACTCATCTCAGAAGTTATGTGGCAGTATATGTTATAGAGCTAGTAATCCTGACACCTAGATTTGATGCTCGATTTGCATCCCATTATAGTGCACTTGTGGAACTTAAATTCAATTAGGCTATAAGAACTAGCTAATTTAAGTTCCTTCACCATTCAATAAGATCATGATTATTGGACATTTTCACATCACTTTCTTGCATTTTCCCCATGGCTCTTGATCCCCCTACTGATGAAGGGTCTATCTATTTCAGCCTTAAATGTATACAAGAACTTTACCACCACAGCTCTCTGTGGCAAGGACTCTCAACTCCTAAAAGAAGTTGTTCTCCACATTTCAGCCTAAATTGGCATCTCATTATTCTGGGACTGTGCCCTCCGGACCTAGGCACTCCCATGAGAGGAAGTATGTTCCCAGCATTTGCCTAGTCAGGCTTTTTTAAGAATCCTATATGTTTCAAAGCAACCACTTTCATTCTTCGAAACACCAGTGAGTAGAATCTCAACATGTTCGGTCTTTGCTCAGAAGATAATCCCTCCATGCCAGGGATCATCCGGGTGAGGCTGCCCTGAACTACCTCCAATGAAATTACATCTTTCCTTGGATAAGGGAACTGAAACTACTCATAGTAGTCCAGATGTGGTCTCATCAGCACTTACTACAGTTGCATGAAGACTTCCCTACTCTAAATGCCAACCTTCTTGAAATAATGGCAAACATTCCATTAGCCTCTCTGATTATCTGCTGCAGCTGTGTTCTAGCTTTCTGTGTTTCATATAGAAGTACCCCAAAGTCCCTATATGTTACAACGGTCTGCTGTCATTTTACATTTAAATAATACTCTATTCTTTGGTTCGCCCTTCCAAAATAAATAATTTCATATTTTCCCATATAGCAACATTTTGTCCACTTACTGAACCTACCAATATCTCTGCATAAACTGTTTGCATCCCTCCTGCAAACTGTCTTTCCACATATTTTTGTGCTGTTTGCAAACTTGGTGACAGTATATTCGCTTTCTTCCTCGGAGTCATTAATATATATTGTAAACAATTGTGGTCCCAGCCTCGATTCCTGTGGAACTCCTTTGATCAAAGGTCATCAACCTGAAAAAGAATCTCTCCAATCACCCATTAGCCAATTTTCTATTCATACCACTAGACTGCCTCCAATACAGTGGCTGTTATATTGTGACTTAACCTTTTGTGAAGGACTTTGTCAAATGTCTTCTGAATGTCCAAATACATTTGCTCGCTCCTCTCTATCCACTCCATTTGAACCTTCCTCGAAAAATTAATAGAATAGACACAATTTCCTGTTCATAGTGCCATGCTAACTGTGCTCGATTTGATTATGATTTTAGATGTGCTGCTGTTACTTCCTAAATAATCCAATACTTTTTCAGCAATAGATTGAAATACAGTTGGTTCTGCCATAATGTGTTTTTTTCAACGCGAATTGGCTTTCATGCAATTGTAGACAGTTATTTGTCGAACGCGAACTTTCCTTACCTGTATTGGCTATAAGATGATTCCGGCCCCATTAGTTTAAATGGCGTGACTATTGCGCAATGTTCTTCTAATGCAAGATCGCAGGACAACGGAACTATCATGTTATATCAGAACTGACTGCAACTCCAGAGGCCAGTATCTCGTCACCAAGTCACTATTTATTTCCAGATGGGACACTGTAAATACACTGATCCAGCTCTCAGAGTAAACAGGATGTCTGACACTCATGTTCTTATCTGTCAGCCAGGGCTCCCTGACTAGATAACAGCCCCAATCAGGGTACTCATTCTATGAGGTCCACCTGGCTGACCTCATTACAATCATTACATCCCTCACCCCTGAGACTGAGGACATAGGCTGGTTCTTCCTTTGTTGTAGCTGCTCTTTTGGACTTTTAGCACTGGGTCAGGTTCCTCCAATTCTGCCTCTGATGAAGGCGGTATGTAATGCACCAGTAGCTCACCTCTTGCACTCGGAGTATCTCAGAAGAAATTTATTCTCTTCAGTTGGCAAAGGCGTGAAGATGACTACATCTGCTATGTCCCTCTCAGGTTCTGAGGTCTCTCAATGTTTGATGGAGAGGGAGAATCCATGGGATTTGGAACAGTTGGAAAGGCTGTCGAGAGCTAGGCATGTTTTGCTCCCACACCATTTGTGAGTTTGCAGCTTTCCTTTGGTGCATGAGCTTGTTCAGGGCCGTTGCACCTAATCAAAATTTATTTGTCAATGAATTTCACCTCGTGTCGACAATGCCTTTTATCCATGCAGGGTCATTCCTGTGGTTCCTACACCAAACTTCGTCCCCTGAAGTAAACTTTTTCTTGCTTAGCAAAGTCTTGTGACTGGCACTGGCATTCCATTTCACCCTTCACTGGCCCAAGTCCAAGAAGATCAGATTTAACCTGATGCAGAGTTTTCTCCCCATTAGCAAATCTAGTGGAACTATCCCTGTAGTTGCATAAGTGGTGGTCCAAAATCAAATAGGAGCCGGAACAGTTTGGTATCTAGTGAAGCTATTGGCTGTTTCTTTAAACCTGCCTTCAAAGTTTCAACTCTCTTCCTGCCAGAAAATTGGATGATGGATGGTATGGAACATATAGCACATATGTTAAATACCATTCAACTTTAGGAACTACTCAAATTCCCTGCTGGTAAATGATGGTCTGTTACCTATGACAAACAATTGTGGATATCCATGTATTACAAAAGCTGTGCACAGTTTTTCTATAGTTGCCCCATGTTTGATGAATGAACTACATGCACATCCAGCCATTTTGAGTGCGTGTCCATAATGACCAAGAATATTGAGCCCATGAAAGGGCCTGTACAGTCGACATGTAACCAAGTACAGGGTTTACCCAGCCATTCCCACGAATGTGGGGGAGCTGCTGGCAGTAAATTTTATCCTTGTTGGCACTTTTGGCACTGCAGCACCAACACGGCTATGTCCACATCCTATCCTGGCCATAAGACTGATGGTCTTGATGGAGTTCAGCCAGTATCTGGTGGCGACCTTTGCTCGAGATAATCACTCTTAAACCCCATAATAATATGCCATCCTCTATTTTGATCTGGTCTTCTGGGTCCGAGAAAAGTTTCATTTCTGGTTTTGATGGACCTTTGGTTTCCCCCATCACCACCAACTACTTGAGTTTTGCCAAGACCAAAGTTTTCTGCATTCAGAGGCTGATATTGTCAGCTGTGACTGGAAGTGTGTCCAAAAAATTTAACTCATTATGGAGTCTTCCAGCGGCGGTACCACTAGTAGTGAATCTGCTAGTGGGAAGCAGCTCAATGCATTTGCATTTGCTAGTTGGTTTCCCTGATGGTTTTCCAACTTGTATTTATACACATTTATTACTGCTGAACTCTGCTGGAAGCGATGGGCGGCACTGTCTTGTCCTCTTTAATTAGAGCTAGCGGGTTTTGTGATCCATTTTTACTACAAATTTACCTCCATACAGGTAATGGTAGAAAGTGCTGACTCCAAATATGACTGCCAAAGCTTCCTTCTATATCTGGGCATCTTTACCCCTTGCATCAGCTAAACATTAGCATACGCTATTGGGTGTTCATCTCCATATTACCCCGACACCATATGGGGAGGCATCACAGGTCAATACTAGATCTTGCTTGAGATCATAGTGTATCAAAAGCTTAGAGGATGATCCCTGCTTCTTCACTTCTAGAAAGCTATGCCGTGGCTATGAAATCAATAAATGTTGCTCAGCAATCTAGCTGTTCCAAAGCACACATAGGTGGACTTTCCAGGGTATACAGTCTCCTGGATACCAACGTATGACTTCTGTTACTTAATTCAGGTCTAGTAGGACTCCTTTGCTGTCTCAAATCCACATACCGGCAGCAACTACAGAGGCCTGCTGATGCAGATCCTGAAGAAAATTTTAATTGTTTGGACAAAGCTTGTCTTTGCTTTGGGGTTTTGCTGTGGGCTGACCGAGAGTCTCTTTGTTCAGTAGATTTCCTGAGTTAGGCTATACAATTGTCTGCACTCAGATGGTGTTCCTCAAACTCATTTGGACTTGAGAGTCTCCACTTCCACCAGAATATCCTGCAACTCATATGCTCCACTTGCAGCATTTCCAATGATAAAGGCAGATGAAATGCTTGTTTTAGGTCTATTTGGGCTTCAGCTAGTAGGCACCTTTGCATGGTTAAATCATTAACCCCACATACCAAAGAGTCTCTCAGCATCTCATTAAAAGTTCAACCGAAATCACATGCTTCTGCCAGTCATCTTAACATTCCAACACAAATTCTCCTGGTTTTCAAACTGTCAAGTAAAATAGAGAGCATCTTAGAATTAGAGGAAGCTTGGAGGTCATAATATTCCTTAACTAAATCTGTCAACTTTTAAAAGAATTTAGTATCTGGTGCCTCAGGAAAAGTTAGGTTCCTAATATCTGAAAAATGTGCAGGTCCACAAGTTGCCAGGAGAACTACTTGTTACTTTTCAGAAGGATTTGAGCTAAAGGGAGAGGTTGAATAGGCTGAGGCTATTTTCCCTGGAGCATCAGAGGCTGAGAGGTGACCTTATAGAAGTTTATAAAATCATGAAGAGCATGGATTGGGTAAATACACAAAGTATTTTCCCTAGGGTGGGGGAGTCTAGAACTGGAGGGCATAGGTTTAGGGCGAGAGGGGAAAGATATAAAAGAGACCTATGGGGCAACCTTTTCATGCAGAGTAGTGCATGTATAGAATGATCTGCCAGAGGAAGTGGTGGAGGCTGGTACAATAATAACATCTAAAAGGCATTTGGATGGGTATATGAATAGGGAGGGTTGGAGGGATTTGGACTGGGTGCTGGCAAGTGGGACTAGATTAGGTTGGGATACCTGGTCGGCATGAACAAGTTGGGGTGAAGGGTCTATTTCCGAGCTGTACATCTCTAAGTGACTGCATCCTCGGACTCAATAGGAGGATCATCAAATACTTGTGTCCTTCTTGATGTCAGCTTTATAAACATCTCAGCTAAAGTCCTACAAAATCAGCTACAATTTATGGGACACTGCATGGATAGCTAAAAAGCATGTTGCCTGCTAGGTCCTGTGTTTGCAAAAAGGCCAACTTTCCAGAAGAAGGGCAAAGTAAACTCTATAAGATCACTCTGAAGCTCTCCTTGAAGCATGGCATCTTTGACATCAATGACTGGGGACAGCTTGCTACCAATCATTCGAAATGGTGACAACTCATCCATCAAGCTGCATCATTTTTGTAAACACCTCAATGATGACAGAACGGCAGCCAAGAAGGAAAACAAAGGAAGTGAATCTGACACGCTTGGTCTGTATGTGCCTAAAGATCTGAGGGTGGAAATTTGGCCTGTTCAATCAACTGGAGATCCTCAGGGCTTAACTCTCAAACTTGAGTATACATTATCCTTGAACTGAGACACAGTGGATAGTGACAAAAACACAAATGTAGGTTTAAGCACGTGATTATTATTTACAATGAGTAAAATATATCTATCCTGATTTAATGCTCAGCTTGAGTAATAATTGAGGGCTATCTCCATTCTTATACATTTAGGACTCAGCAAAGGAGAATGAGCATGAATTTAAAAATTTAGGAGTTATGCACTGCAAAAAACTGAAAAATAAAGCATATCCATGTGAAGCAAGATTTATCTTCCAGCTTTTTTAAAATATTGATTTAATTGTATACCTCAAAATGTTTTTTTTTTGCAAAATTTTAAGCACTGACTAAATGCAAAAACAGAAAGATAAACTGATGTTTCATTGATAGTAAAACAGATGGATATACTGAATACAAGTGACTAACTTCAGCTTCAGATGGATATACTGAATACAAGTGACTAACTTCAGCTTCAGATTCTGAAGCTGGCAAAAGAGAGAATGATTTCTATATAAAAACCAAAAGAACTATGGATGCTGTAAATCAGAAACAGATATTGCTGGAAAAGCTCAGCAGGTGTGGCAGCATCTGTAAAGAGAAGTCAGAGTTAAGTTTCAGGTCTAGCAACCCTTCATCAGAAAGGTATGATCGACTGTCACTGGCTCGTTTCACCCAACTCAGATCTGTTGGAAGTGAGTGTCAATTAGGTCCTGTGGACCTCACTGCACCCCTCTATCACGGCAAAGATGATGTTCCAAATGGTTAATGTC